>NW_016157438.1:294579-297307 GCF_001687245.7 Rhagoletis zephyria
ATTTTTTTCAAGTGGATGGTAAATATTTTTTTTCGTCAGTGGCAACCCTGTCTGTGACCACACCCATATACAGTGTTGCCAGAACTTTTTGGACGAACCGGCTGAATTGGCAAATAAAACCGGCTAAAATGTTTCAACTAAATTTCACATGTTTTACTTAAATAAATCACGAGTAAAAAGACTGTTTCTTGGAGAGAAGTTACAAATTCGAGCCGGAAAAAATTTTGCCAGCAAGAATTTGCAAGTTTCTCTACATGAGAGAGAATTTGGGAGCATTTTTCTTACTATCTGATATTTTGAGTGATAATTATCTCTGGATTTTCGACGAACAAACCTTTTGTCTTCCCCACAAGGCCTTTTCAGACTGACCGATTCTCAATACACTCAAATAGAAACCAATACACATAAAAAACGCTACAAAAATAAATATAAAAGAACTGGTCAGATTTTTCAGAAATCCCTTCAATTCTGATGTAAAATATGATGCCAAAAGACTGCAGACCTTCCATTTAGATGACCGGCCATATGACCGGCAGATGTCTCGTAGGATTCCCAGAGAGTTTTGCTTTACATAGAAATTTGTGCTCTTTTATTTTGATTTTGACTCACTTCAGTGTTGGTTCATTTAATTCAAGTTGGCATTCGGTTTTTCGCTGCAAAAAAGTTTGTTTAAAAAAATACATATGTGTACATAGTGCTTGAGAATATAAATTTTTCCCTTACCTTAAACCTTTGGGAGTGGGCAAAAATGATGTTTTGTAATTTAGGCAGAATTGAATATCCGCTATCTGGGAAGACAATATGTACATGTAATATTTATTCTGTTTGTTGGCACTATATCCAAACACAAACGCATCCTAAGTGTCTTAACAGTGAAACAATTTCTTATTTTCTAAGTTTGCGAATAGAACTTCACACTTAAAATTTAGACATTTATAACAAACATTTTATGAAGAAAATCCCCTCTTCGTTTAAAATAAAAATAAGCGAAATCGGCCAAAAACTGCTAATTTTTTTCTGCAAAACGACTGCCGGCCAAATCGAAATTTCTCCGGCTGTTTGCTATCGCAACCGGCTAAATCTAGCCGGAAAACGGCGTAAATGGCAACACTGCCCATATACGAGCAGCGGTAGCGTAGCAATGATTTCCACGCACACAGTCTCATTAATTGAATCGTTTTTATGCAATGGTCGGCATATTAGCGCGTTCAAACGATTCAATAAGTGGGAATCAGTGTTGCCGTTTTAGTCCTTTGGTAGCTAGATTTAGCTACCACATACTGTTTTTGGCCACATACATTTAAAATTGCCCCCAGCCCCTTTTTTTAGCCCTTTGGGGAATTTATTCATACTTGGTATGAAAAAGTTGTATATGCTTAATTTGATCAATTTTTTTTCAATTATGTAAGAGATTTTTAAACTAAGAGAGACTGATATATATATATATAACTAGTATGTATTGTATGTTCCTTACGTTTTTATACATACATACTGTAAAAGTGTTAGGGCTGTTAACTTATCTAATAACGATTTAACTATAGTTTAAAATAGATAAGTTGACGGCTCTTAATATGCTTAATTTGTTAAATGGCCCATCAAGTCGATTGCCGTGTATGTTCTTTTGGTGTGATTGTACCAGCTGCTGGTGCGACTTCAAAAACTAGTTGAAAATTTTATGATTCTACCAGCATGCTGGTGTCGTGAGAGGTGAAATTGGCTCAATTTTCTATGTAAAAAGTATTTTGGCGGAAATTTCTTGCTCTATATGAGTCAAAGCCGTGTTTGTGGAAGACTAAGCTCACCATATTGTAGTTGTGAATTTAAAAAAAAAAAACACTTAAACGAAATGGTTGACAAATTTTGAAATTTCGGCTCTAATCATTTCGATCTTTCCTCGAACTCATTTGTAAAGAAATAAATATTGTACCAGCATGCTGGTAAATTATATGCTTCGAGCCTGATGGCATAATCACTTGATGGAGCCAGCAAGCGGGGGTCATATATTTCCCCTTTTATACAAAAAGGTTTTTGGTTGGATAAAATATTAGCTTTTTTTTACAGAGTTCATTGTTTTCTGTACCATTACTTATTGATAATGTTTGCGTGTATACTTATATATGTATATATTGGTAAAAAATTGTAGCTACCATCTTTAGCCACAACGACTTTTTTTAGCTCTTTTTTAGCCCTTTTTTTTAGAGGAATGTGGCTACCACTAAAAATGATTCGCGGCAACACTGGTGGGAATGTGTGCATTGCTTAGCTGGCGCTCTTCGTATGTGCTCAGAGAGCGCTGATCATTATTTAGGGGTGGCTCACAAGCAGGGTTGCCACTTTGGTAAATTGTTACCAAAATTGGTAGAAAAAATTTGGGTTGGTAAAAAGGTAAATTTTTTCTCATTTTGGTAGATTTTTGATGAACTTTCCGTTCCCGATTTATTATACGTAATTATCTTTATAATAAATGTATATCGATATATGGCGAACATATCGCGCTCCATTCAAAACTAATTTTACTGGAATTTTGATTGCCTAAATATTTTGAATGATTATTTAAATATAAAGAAAAAATGGACAGGTACATATGTAATTACGCCTTATGATTGTTCACAAAAAAAAAATAAATCAACGCCATTTTTTATTTATGGAAAAAAAATATAAAAAAATTAACTGGAATTTGAAGCAGCACATTGTTGGCTATACTCAAATAGTATTTGCTTTAAAACTC
>NW_016157438.1:297332-302685 GCF_001687245.7 Rhagoletis zephyria
TGCTATAATAAGCAATATAAATATATTTTAACTTAACATTTTATTAAAAATGCCTTTACAAACCTCTTTTATTTGCTAGCGTACATTTTTGTTTACTTTTACATTTGGCATTTCTCCTCTCTTTCGCAAAAACAATCGATAAAACTAGGATGGACACCGAAAAGTTATCGGTTAAATCTGAGATTATTTTATAATTACAGATTAACAAGGGACGAATTTTATATGGCTAATCTCTTGTTATAATTACAGATTAGGGTGTTAAGCTCGAAAATGAGGATAATCTACTTATATGTGAACCTAGTATAAGCATAGATTACAAGGGATTATCGAGCGTATTGTGTGAAAGACTGAAAACTACCGTCAATGAACTGATTGGGCCTTATCAGTGTGGCTTTAGGCCTGGGAAATTCATCATAGACCAGCACCCGGATTCCAACATACGCTATCGCTAAAACTCCAACGCCTAAATGTGCTAAATGAATTTTAGCAATTTTCAGCGATTTTCGCGATTCTATCATGAAAATGCAACTCTAAAAATCACCATTTTTGGCTCATTTTTTTTACAAATTTTAGCGATGAACAAAATGAACCCGAATAAAGTTTGTTTTTGACAGCTCAAACAATACTGTTTTTGACATCTCAAACTGCGTAAATGGCTATTCCAGCGCTTTTTCCATCGCTAAAAATACTTCTTTTTCGACAAATATTCGGTGCTAAAAAAGTAAATCAACAAAAAATAGGTAACATTTAGATTGTTGTTTGTTTAAAATACTCGATTAAATAAAAATTGTTGAAATTCATATGAAAAATGGAAAACTGCAACAGTAGAAGGGTGACAAATGAGCAAATATATATGCTTGTTCAATATTTGGAAGAACACAGGGAATTTTCTCATGACAGGTATGAAAACGATTTTCTCGTAAATGAAATCGTTTAAGTTCTCTTTTTTTAAATTCGTGAATGACACCGGGTGCAAACGTTTGCTGGAGCAGTGGAACCATCTTGCCCGGAAACTAAATGCGTGTGGTGGACCCATTAAAAACGGTGAAGGATGGAAACAGAAAAAAGTCAACCAACTATTTTTGATGCGATCACCATTAAAAACATCATTTGCACTGCCTTTAATAAACATTATTGTTGGATAGGAACGAATTTTCATTTCACGTGGTAAAGACGAAAGTCGTGTACAAAGAATTTTTCGTGCTCGTATATTCAGGCCATGTAGTTCCAGAGCAACGTGCCCGAAAATTGGCTCCGTGTGTTTGCAGTAACCACACCATTGTTCATAAAATATGACCATAGTCCTTTCAAGAAACGATTGGATGTGTGGTTTAGTAAATAATGGCTAGTAACTTAAGAAACGGCTTGCATAGTGAATTAAGTTTTATATTTATTGGTGGTCTTCATGAATAGCAATTTTTTGTATTTACGGCTGCAACAAAATGCTTAATTAACCGACTTGTTATCACTTTACAAACACTTTATTTAATTTGCAATCCAAAAGTCTTCGATTGTACTTTATTTATTTTATTAATAAGCTATATGAATTTAAATTTAATACGTAAAAATTATTGAAAAGTCCTACTTACGTTTATTTTCACTATTTATCACTGCTAAAATCAAAACAAAATTTGACAGCTGCCGTTGCTGCACAGCACTCCTGGCGGCCGGATAAGGTACTAAAATTTAGGCTAAGCAATTTTTAGCGACAGGGTGAACAGAATCGCCATCTTCGGAGTTCGCCAAAAATTCGGATAAAATTTTAGCTTAAGCGTTTTAGAAGATTTTAGCATTTTAGCGATAGCGAAAGTTGGAATCCGGGTGCAGGTATTCACAATATTCCAAATCTTGGAAAAGACCCGCGAGAAAAGGATCGACACTCACCATCTACATATTTGTCGACCTTAAAGCCGCTTTCGACAGCACTAAAAGGAGTTTCCTATACGCCGCTATGTCTGAGTTCGTCATCCCCGCCAAACTGATCCGGCTGTGTAAAATCACGCTGAGCAATGCCACCAGCTCCGTCAGAATTGGGAAAGACCTCTCCGTGCCGTTCGGCACAAAATGGGGTTTCAGACTCCCTTTCATGTGACTTCTTTAATCTGATGTTGGAGAAGATAATAAGTGCTGCAGGTCTGAACCGCTCAGGAACAATTTACTACAAGAGCGTGCAATTGCAGAATTATGCCGCTGACATCGAAATCATCGGTAACAAAAACCGCGAAGTCAGTTCTGCTTTTTCCAAGTTGGATAAGGAAGTTAAGCGAATGGGTCTGGTGGCAAACAAGGACAAGACGAACAAACAATCAGCACATTCTCGGCTTGGCACCCACGTCCCTGTTGACAGTTTCGTTTACTTGGGAACCAGCATTAACACCGATAATTATGTCAGCATGGAAATCCAACGCAGAATCACTCCTGCCAACAAGTGCTACTTTGGACTGAGAAGGCAATTCAGGAGTAAAGTCCTCTCTCGATGTATGAAAACCACACTCTATAAGTCGCTTATAATGCCCGTGCTGCACAGTGTTTCGTGTAGAACAAGGTAGCTGGACAAACACAAAAGTTTTATTCCTAGAATTTTGTATTGAGTAATTAATCAGAAGACCAATATAACGGGGTATTTACACTTGTTTTTTATTTTCACTTCTAATATGTTGAGTAATTGAAGTAAGTAATCAAGAGCAGTCGAAGTCAGAACTGATTTATTTGAAAATTTTGTTTTGAATATTACGCTTCATATAACTTTTAAGTCACCACTTCTACTTCATTTTTGTGATGGAATCTGATGTCTAACATTCCATTATTAAGAAAAAAAAACAATTTTTTATAAATATGTATACATTTTTAACTTCAGAGGTGGAAAATTTATATGTCTCCTCATGTAACCTCTTTAAATCTTATATATATTATAGTCATAAGTATCTGTTAACACTCGAAATAAAAAACCATTGCGAATTCAGTGCACATCTTTTTTATTTTATTATTTTTTTTTCAGATTTAGTTATAACCATAAAAAGAATTGAGTTTTTCGAAGTTTGGTTGAAATATTCGAAATAATCAAGAAATAAGGAGTTATTGAATTTTATTCTATCAAAATATGATTTAAGTGAAGTAACAGAGCATTCTTTAAGAGATTTAAGCATAGAAGTTGGGCTATATTCGTCAAAGCAAAAGCAGTCGCGTGAAGCCACTTATGCATATGTTGCTAACAACATCGGATCCCTTAATAAACAACTTCAAAGAGATACCAAAGAAAAGACTTAGAAGCCTAAACTCGGAAGTCTTAGATTTATTGTCCTCAGATAGTGTTAAGGAATCAGTAAATACCCCAATTGTTTCCAGCTTTCAAAGTTATGCCGCTGATGGTCATGACTACTCCACGAGTGACTCATCCAATGAAAGTAATGATGATTAGATTTTATTTTATTTTAACCTATTGTTTCTTCAATTCTGTATTATACTTTTCTACTTTAAGTGTTCGTAATAATTTATTTTCACACATACAGAAAAAAGCAAATGTAAAACAAATGTATACAAACTAAAATGTTAGAAAAAATAAGCAAATAAGACATATGACTAAAATAAATTACATAACTAAAATAAATGACTGCATATGAAACGAAAAATCTCAGAAAATATTTTTGTCCAGCTAGCTTGTTCTACACGAAACACTGTGTGCTGGTGTATGGTGCAGAAAAACGGGCAATGAAAACATCTAATGAGGCCCTTTTGTAGTTTCTGAGAGAAAGACGAGTACCGAATAGGGATGCAAACGATGCATCGATGTTTTTGAAACATCGATAATATCGGTTCAATTTTCGATGTTTGCCATCGATGTTTACAATTTACTAACATCGCGAAATTGACGATACATCGATGGAAGTTTTATCGAGGTTTTAAACATCGACTTTAAGGAGACTCTCTGACTTTCTTTCGGTATGTTTGACTGACCTTAAATTTATTATTCATTCAGAATTTCTTTGTTATTTATGACCTTATAACAATTATATTCAACAATTTTATTGAGCTGGAGGCCGTTTCTTATGAAACTCAACAATAATTTACAAAAGGTAGAAGTTAAAGCTGCTATTTCGGAGATCCCCACATCTCCTCAGTGACCGTGGTTGAAGAAGTCTGATTAGTAGATGTGGTGATCTCCCAAATAATATTGTTGCTTTTTCACAACATTTTTTATAAAAAACGGCCCAAACTCAATAAAATTGTTGGATGCATTCTGAATGCTAATAACCTAGCCCTTAAAACAGAACCAAACACCCCTTAGAATTTCAACAATATCAGGCCTAGGATTCCGAACGAACTTACGATGGTATGCATTTTCTAATAATATAGAGGGCATAGAAAGGGCAATAAAATACAGGAAAATACATTCATAATTATTAAAGTTTTCAATATTTCTTTAAAGTTAAGTAGAAATTAACAAATTGCAAAAAACATCGGAAACCATCGATATATCGATGTCTCTCTGGCGATGTATTTTAGCCTCGATGTTCTTTTCTCCGATGCATCGAAACATCGAAGTATCGATGTTACTGCTCAAAATTTGCATCCCTAGTACCGAAGGCAATGCCACGATGCGGCGCACTAAAATTCAACGACTCCGCTGGCTTGGCCATGTCCAACGAATGGACATAAACGCTCCAGTTCTGAAAGTATACAAACTCGGGTCGCGATGGTGGTAGCAGAGGAAGGGGAAGGCTTCTTCTGCGTTGCAGAGACCAGGTGGAGAAGCAAGAATGATAGAATACAAGATAGCGTCAATCAAGCTGAAAGCAATCGTTTTTAGCAACGTTGGTTAAAACAAAGGTTTGGCTTGAACTGTTCGGAGAAATTTCTTTCAAGGCCTTTTGAAAAGAAAATATTGTTTGAAGTAGTAAGTCCAAAAGTAGATATGGTACTGAACGAAGAGGTAGTCCACCAACTATCAAAAACGTATACACATAAAAATATTTACGTATGTATTAACTTGTTAGGTATTTTTATGTACTTTTACGTACAATTTGTTTGGTAAATGTGTTAAATATGAAAATTTAGTTTTTAAGTTAAAATATTTAAATTTTGTTATGGATTTCGGCAGAATATTTATTCAAATACGACGTTTGATCCGCACCTTTTCTTGTTAGAGAAGAGAGCCTATAGCGTTGTTTTTCTCAAAAAATGTTCTGCCCTTTTATATGGGAACTCTTGCTTTGCGTTGCCCTGAAACCTCAGAAAATGTTGCGTTCTTTATATAAGAATGGAACAGAAATTATACTACTCCATCACAATTTATTTATAGAACTTATAGCGTTTTCTTTTCTCGAAAAGAGGCTGCACTTATTCTGCCTTGTGT
>NW_016157439.1:0-2958 GCF_001687245.7 Rhagoletis zephyria
ATCTTTGTCTTTGTCTTTATCTTTGTCTTTGTCTTTGTCTTTGTCTTTGTCTTTGCCTTTATCTTTATCTTTATCTTTATCTTTATCTTTATCTTTATCTTTATCTTTATCTTTATCTTTATCTTTATCTTTATCTTTAATGCGAATGTGAGTTTTCGGAATGCGAATGTTAGGACTACCATTAAAAAAGCTGATACATATGTACATATAAATACATATTTCATTGACAAGTTTGATGAAACTAACTAATCATGATAGCTGATAATATCAGAGGCCCCAGAGAAAATATGTACAAACATATGTACCTACATTCTTATCTTTACCTTAATTCGGAACTTCTTTCGAAATTGGGGTTTTCACAGATTTTATTAGGATATGTTAAAATACACCTCACTAAAAATTTGAAAGAGTTAGTACCAAAAACAACGGAGTTAATCATTTTCTTCTCTTCTAAAATAGAAAATTTGCTGGTTAGGGGCATACATCAGGGGCGAACGCAGGTAGGGGTTTTGGGGGTTCAAACCCCTCCCGAAATGCCTGCGGAAAATTTTAAGAATTTTGTTTTCATTTTGTTAATTACGTAAACACTACTGTTTTTATTTCCGCAAAAGTTTGTATGAATTTTCAACCATTCGCAAAAATCTGCAAATAAAGAACAAACCGAGGTGAATGAGTACAAGCTTGGAAGCATAACCGGACTAAATATTGATGTTGATAGATAACTCACACGCCATGGCATTTTAACGATATACGTTTTCTGGCCCGCGCCCGCACTAACGGGTACCCTGTCTGAAGTATGTTGTCTTATACTTGCAACAATGCACTTCAACATAGGCTGGAATTACTTTAAGACCATAAGAATTGGCAGGCAAACTTGAATTCATTTTCTATATACTTTAGATACAATTCTGTCCAAATTTCAAGTCATATGAAGTACGTTGAGTAATCGGTTTAAATTGACATCTTTAATAGATAAAAACGCATAATCAAGACCGCTGTTCAGCATCCAGCCCTCGTGATATCAATTTATATCGTCGTTTAAAGTAGAAAACCGCGTATCAACAAAATGCAAAACCGCGTAACAAGATAATGCAAAACCGCGTATGTGAGGTTGCATAAAATATTTTCTAGGGAGTAAAACCACTCATATTTCAAAATGGTTTCCTTTTTTATAAACCAATCGCATTTCTGGCTAGTATATTTCAGGACGGATGAATAAGGATTGAGCCAAGAGCTTGTGTGAGCAAATCCAATTTTTGGCAGCAAATGTCAGTTACGCGGTTTTGCAGAATGACGATACGCGGTTTTGTACTTTAAACAACGATATGCATACTAGCTTTTACCCGCGGGTTTCACGTTTTAATAGAAATATAAAAAATACTTTATTTAACGATGTTATATTTCATTCCTTCTCTAATTTTAATAAAGCCGTGATAGCATAATATCGTAAAATAAATGTAAAGCTGGAGTGCTATGGAATGAAAAGCAATAATAAGTTTATATTAAAATAGTTTTAATAAATTATATAATAGTTGAAATACCAACGTTGTATTGTNTTTCATTTCTTCTCTAATTTTAATAAAGCCGTGATAGCATAATATCGTAAAATAAATGTAAAGCTGGAGTGCTATGGAATGAAAAGCAATAATAAGTTTATATTAAAAAAAATTAAATAAATTATATAATAGTTGAAATACCAACGTTGTATTGTAATAACTAAATTTTAACTATCTAATTTCTAACGAATAATAGCTCCAATATTATTCCGCTGCATGTTTTTAGTACTTCAATGCATCTATTAACATAGATTAATTTTCCAATGCAATTATCATACATTTTATTTTCGATAAAGAGTTGGGTTTTATTTATATTTTTTATTGTCATTGCAAAAGCTAAGCGAACCGGAAACTGAAGTTTTTCAAATTTGAAAGGCATATCGGAAGGAATTAAAGGGGTCATGTGACTGTGATTCCGAAGTTATGGCTGATAAAAGCTTCCACGCCCATGTTATGTGCTACGCCCCCTTTTACAAACTCATTTATATACACCTTACTATAAGCGCCTCCCATAGACATATATCCGTACCAAATTTAAAGTTCTTTTGACTTGTGGAAGTTTTAGCTGAAAAAAATGCCACGCCCAAGGGATGTGCCACGCCTTCGTACCAAATTGCAAATTCTTTCGACTTATGGTTCTGAAGTTTTAGCTGATTAAACATTTGCAGGTCTATTGGAGGTGCTACACCCCCTTGCGAAATTTACGACATATTTGCAAATGAGACCATCTCTATAACCTTCCCGGGGTAAAAACAAATAAGTCTGCCAAGTTTCGTGAGATTCCGTGTCGTGGTTAAAAAATTGTAAGGTAATAAACAAACAGACATTCACATTTATATATATAGAAGATAGATAACAAGCTAAGCTCACAAAAAATTTCAATCGATCAGGGGAATGATAGGTTTTTGGGCATGAGCTCTCCGTCTAGATGCTCTGGTAACACCACTTTGTATGAATTCGCCTTGGAACAAACATAATCCCTAAAAGTACTACACATATACTATTTTTATGCACATTTTGGTTTGCGTTTTAAGGTTTTCGAAGCTTTCGAAAGGGTAGAAGTAATTGGACTCAAATAGCATCTCTTAACACTTTACATGTTTAGTATCATTTAGAGTTTCAACGTGAACGCAGTATTACTGATCCATATTTTGAGTTAAAATTAATTTACATATCTATTTGGGAGAAAAAGTGTATTTTCAATATCACTGAATAACCAGAACAAAAAGTGCTACGTTCCGAATGTATTCTGTAAAAATAACGAACTATTTTAAACTGAAAACTTCTGCCCCTCCGGCTGCCGAATTTTCACAAATTACAGTGACAGCCGAAAATTCATCTGACGAGTGTCAAGTACGGAAAAAATGAATACGCTCCGGCGCTGGGTAACTTGGTGCACCTG
>NW_016157439.1:2968-9416 GCF_001687245.7 Rhagoletis zephyria
TACGTTCCGAATGCATTCTGTAAAAATAACGAACTATTTTAAACTGAAAACTTCTGCCCCTCCGGCTGCCGAATTTTCACAAATTACAGTGACAGCCGAAAATTCATCTGACGAGTGTCAAGTACGGAAAAAACGCTCCGCCGCTGGGTAACTTGGTGCACCTGATTCCAGAGTAAGAGTTCATTTCCACCACGCCTTAACTGCAGTTAATGCCTATGGGAAAACGAAATTAAAACAGTTCTTGACGAAAGTGGGATATAAGTTACCCGAGTCCCACAGTTCCTAGTATGTAATGATGAGATAGAGAAAATCTTATTGGAATTTTACTAGCATGTATGAATACTAACGTTTAGGCGTAGTTTGGCTAAGGCCTAAAAATGTGCGCTTCCCTAAGTTAAAAAAAATCAACACCCTCATTGTTTTCCTTATACCGTAAATTTCACAACCCTCTGCGTCACGAAAATCAAGTTTTAAGTTATCTGCGACCGAATTTATATATCCGCGTCCTTGCAGGTTCCGCTTTATGCTGTGTCAAATTTTGGTCACCGTAAACTAAGCGATACCGAGAATTATGAGCTCCTTGAAAATCCGTGGGCACCGGTTGCTGCTTTTAAATTTCTGCCTTCGACTAAACATAATTTCACATTTCAATTATCATGTNGCGTCCTTGCAGGTTCCGCTTTATGATGTGTCAAATTTTGGTCACCGTAAACTAAGCGATAACGAGAATTATGAGCTCCTTGAAAATCCGTGGGCACCGGTTGCTGCTTTTAAATTTCTGCCTTCGACTAAACATAATTTCACATTTCAATTATCATGTATTAAAATGTGTCAAAGGTAATTTTCTACATTCAAATTCAAATGCCATGCTAATATTTAAATTAATATTAGCAATATTCATTTAAACCGATAGCTTTATCAAGCAGATATTCTTATATTTAAGAGCTCTGTTACATGAACGCCCCGTACTATCTTTTTGTATACACTTGCGACAGAGTTACATTGGCTTCAGTTTATCAAGATTATTCACTGATATCGTTGTAGAAATTTATCTGACATGTGTAAACGAGTTTCCAAGGCGAATTTATATAAGGTGGTGTTACTAGCTCAGCTGATTTTGTGTATGTGTTTCGCGCACGGCTTCTGATATCAAATTGAAAAATTTTGTTTGAATTTCTACACACACTCTTACAGATTTGGACAGTTTATGCCGCCAAAGCAAAAACAAAATACATGTAAATTTTTGTTTTGTACTCCTGCTATCACCTTATATTAATTCGCCTTACGAGTTTCCATACAAATTTTGACAGTTGATTTCCAAAGTTTACACAATTATAATTTTATACGGTTTATAAGGGTTGATGAATACCCTTATTATGTTTCTTTACAGGCATTTTTTCAATTTACCTACGGAGCATAGTCCAACACCACTCTTAGACGCTCCTGGTGTTGCAATCAATCACTATACCAAAAGGTATACCGATTGGCCAATACTTCCTGTGACACTTACTTCCAGTGAATGCTCCTTCTTAAGCTTGAATCATATTTACGAAGTAAAACTGGGGAACAAAGATTAGATGGTTTAGCTTTACTTAGCATCCACAGAAATACAGAAGTTACCAATAAAGAAATACTGATTACAATATTTTCTTTTAAGTCGAAGCAGTAGAGAAATTATATTTCACATTTTTTCGTGCATAGATATGTAATAACTCGAATTTATTGAAAACAAGTAAGAGCAGCGCTGTCTTCGGCTATACCGAAGGCTTCATACCTTTCATGAACATCTGCAAATTTTACTTTGACAGATTACTACTTTTGAATACATCTGCATACATCGATAGAAGAGTTACATACTTATATAAAAAATCGCTTCTAAACAATCAGAGGTATGGAAGACATACTTTATATGGCACCAATCTAAGTGATTTTTACTGCTATGAGATCGGTATGTAAACCGGTAACACAATTTATTTGGTTTACTTTCCTACATAAAGGAGATATATCGCAAAAACTGGTATCTGAACAATCAGTGCTATAGGTGATAAAGCATACAGATACAGCATAGATTTTGACGATTTTCTAAGTAGACTTTGTATTATTATTTATAAAATATCTTACGAAATTTATCGGTTTTAGCTGTTCAAATAAAGGAGTTTTACAGTAAAATCCGATATCTGAACAATCAGATGAATGAAAGATATATGTTGTAGTCACCCGATCCTTGTTATTTTCACTGTAAGTATTCTGTTAATAATGAGTGAAAATGGTGCGAAATTTCATGTTCCTAGCTGCATAAATGGAGGAGTTATGATAAAAGACCTCATATCTGAACAATCAGTTGTATGGGGGCTGCAGGTTATAGTGACCCGATCTTTTTTATGTTCACTGTAAGTCTTCTGTTGAACAATCTGAACAATCAATTGTATGGGAGCTAAAGGTTATAGTGACCCGACACCAGAACTGTAAGTATTCTCTTTATAATGGGTGCAAGTACTGCACAATTTCATGTTCGTAGCTGCATAAATGGAGAAGTTATAACGAAAAATCTCATATCTGAACAATCAGTTATATGGGAGCTATATGTTATAGTGGTCCGATTCCTCCGGTTCCGACAAATGATTAATACATTATAAAAATGCACTCACCTCCCAAATTTGATCCGGATATCTCGAAAACTGAGAGACTAGATTGCATACAAACAGACGGACAAACGGACAGACGGACATGGCTAAATCAACTCAGCTCGACGTTCTGATCATATAAGTATGCATTGTAATGGGTCTATCTCTTTTTGTTCTGGTACTTACAAACATCGGACCAAAGTTATAACACCATTTCGTGCTCATGAAAGGTATAAAAATATAGACATTTTGGACCACCGAAACGCATATTTGGTGCAACTGATTAAATTAAAAAAAAAATATTTTCAAACCCCTCCCGAAAAAAATTTCTGCGTTCGCCCCTGATGTACATATATGAAAAGGTGCTCTCAACGCTAGTTTGATCTTAAATAAATGTTCCAGCGACGCTACTACCAACTAATCAACGAATACACGTTTTCCTTAATTCTATAAAAGCTTTTGCAAGCGCTGGAGTGCAGAGAGAAACATTTTCCTTCAACGAAAACCACCAAACTGAGCTTTATTTTTCAAAATTTTCCAAAAATAAAATTAAATATTTTCTGAATTGATTATGTACTAAATGCCATTTTGCTTGTAAATACAAGTCTACAAGTCTTTATGTAACAAGTTTTGTGTGAAGTTTCATGAATCGAAATTTAGAACTGTTTGTAAAACGAGCGCTTGTACTTTGTAGCTTGTAACATGTAAATTTGTAGTTTTGAGATACAGGCCCCAGGTCTTTGGCAAAACGTGGGGAATCCTCTGGATTTATACCCCTATGATCAGACCCATAATTATCTATGCGTCAGTGGTATAGTGGAGCAGATTCTCAATCAAGAGCGTGGGAAGTCTGCTTGCTAAACTTCAAAGAACTACTGCCGTGTGTTGTCTTGAAGCCTTCTCTACAATACGTGGCGCTGCTCTTGATGCACTGCTGCACTTACCGCCACTTTGTGTGTTCCTACGAGGGGAAGCTTTAAAGGCCACCTGCAGACTAAAAAGAAACGGATGCTGGTATAACACTGAGTGGGGCAAGGCGGAAATTGCTAGCGGCAGAGATCTGAGCACTTGTGTCTTTTCAATGCCACAGGATAGTACGCCACCTTTACCTTTGTCGAAGAGATTCTATAATGTTTAGTTCCCTGCGGCTGAATGCTGGTTTAATACCAGCACTGAGCCCGGAATCACACATAATCGAATCTTCAATGATGGCTCCAAAACTGAATCTCTCTTGGACTTTTCTCTGGGGAAGTATGCTTCGGTCTTCCAGGCTGACGTGTTTGCAGTGACAGTCAAACTGCACTTAAGGCATTGGGCAGCTAACTACTTACTTCCAAACTCTGGGTGCCAGTTCAACCGGCAGTAGCTCCTATCGTCAACTATGATATCTATCATAGCATGAAGCACCGAAATTAAAGCCTTACCTTTGCAAAGCACATCCAAATGTTTTTTGGTGACTGGCTTTAGAAGAAACTAATTTAATAATAGCTGATTTTTGCGGTGGACAACATATTTACCGGTCTTTTATTTCAAAGAAAAAGTCAGTTGGTTGCTTTTTCAAATATGGCGATGTATGAATTTCAATTTTCGTTATTACTCAATATATTGTTTTTACACTAAATAAATGATTATTGAGGATTAGGTATGGTAGCACGAAATGTCACAATCTGCTTAATTGTCAGGTAGTTGATATGGCGCCCGAAAAGTGACAATGAAACTACCTTCTATTTTGTATCATGCGTATTCTTAATCAGCAAAAAATCCTATTAAAACCAGCTTCAATATTTGCCGCATCAAAATCGGTGTTGCCCTGTGTTACCTACACTAATTATCTTTTTATAAGAGGTGATATCGCGAACGGCTGTACTGATTGTTTGAAATTTTGGACACCTACTACAGACTTTGGATATATTAAGGGAGCGTGGCATCGCCCATGCATATCGAATTTTTCATACCGTATATCTCCGAAAGTATTTGTGGTAATGTCCTGGAAATTGGTAGAGAGATTTTGGGGCTACTGGAAAAGGGAAGTGGTGCTTTCCAAACATATTGAAACTTTTACCTACATATCTGTAAATATACACACCCAGAATACAGTGTTTTTTTTTCTTTTTCGTAATAAATTTTTTTGTACCAAACTTTGAGTATGCAGTTTTGTAGTTCACTCAATTTCAATATCATAAAATGCAAGTTTTTAATGGCTATAAGATACCGTTGATTTTTGAGAATTATTTTCGCTGATGATGTTGCGCATTTTCTCCGTATAACGAATGCGTGAGATTTTTTTGTATGGGAAAAAATGCCGAAGAGTGTCAGTATGTAAAAGACTTATTCTGGTGGCTTAACTCCTCCTATACGACCGAAACGACTTTAATGATAATTTTGAGTGGCGCTGGAACCGAGTTATAGCTAAAAATCGTCGATTCGGAGGCACCAGGGATCAAAGTTAAATTGCTCCCGTTAAATCAACCGTCAGAACCATTGAGGTCCTTGCTTTACGGTGACTAAACAGAATGTGGACCAATGATACTCACCAGTTTGTAAATTGCCACCAACTATACTATACAGATTCAAAGACGATTCACTATCGAGACGCAAGGACTTCTTCCCGGTATAACGCTTTCGTCAGGTTATTTAAGACGGCAATGGGGATATGCCTTCTGTCGACCACAAAACCAAACATGAACTTGAGTTGCTGGCGAAAACGTTGGACCAAATATTAAATTAATTTTGGGCGGGACGAAGTTCGCCGGGTCTGCTAGTTTATTAATAAATTCGGTCTGAAGAATAGACGTTTTTGTGAATTTCGGAGTGAATTCTACGCAAATATACTATGGATGGTGTAGCCGGAGCTATATGCACAAGAAATGTTCAATACATTTGACAATAGAAATGTGTTCTGCACAAAAATACTGTTTATCGAGTTTACATTTCCGGTGTCAAAATGCTAATTTTAGACAATTTTTTAATGGTTCCCCAGGGGTATATGGAAGGTTTCGAGGGATCACGTGTGACTTTTTGCAAAGTGTGAAATGTACTCTTTCAAGATTCAAACTTAAGCTCATCTAATTTGGTTTTATACTTTTTCGGTATAGAAATATTCAAGAAATTTGCTCTTACATTGTACATATATATCTTCAAAGTTACAGAAACTAGTTCTAGGTAAATTGTCGCTTACAACGTTATTCGCGATGACCATTCAACCTGTAGGGAAAACACGAATTAGCGAACCAAATTTCTAGTTCAGTACTAGTTCTTTTTCGCCAAAAACGAACCAGTCCGATAGTAACTAGTCCCGCACCAGGCCAAAGCAGTGAAATGTGGTACTTTCACTAAACTATTTTATTTCAAATTTTAAACGCAGGGAAGGTAATCATTATGAGAAAAATAATTTAAATCAGCATTTAATCATTATTTTATGAATTATTATTGAGTTTTATTTTTTCGCTCAAACGGAAATAACTATTATTTGATTTTTATTTTTGGGATTACAAATAATGATTATTTTATGATTTTTATTTTTTCGCGCAGAGATTATCATTAATTTTGAGTTTTATTTTTCCACTTAAAAACAATGATAATTTATAAAATTGAAAAGGCCATACAGACGCAACCTGCTGAAATTTTGACCTGAATAGTTTGGGCTTATTTCTCTTATAAGGGTGCGGCTACCTCTCAAAAGAATACGTCGGTAATAACGCTGGTATAATTTTTGAGTTGCTTAATAATCATTATACTTAGTGATTCCATAAACAAAGGCCAAGATCCTGAAGGACAATTGAGAATGGCAATGCAGTTGCAGAAAAAGAGACATTTAAAAAAAA
>NW_016157439.1:9435-16100 GCF_001687245.7 Rhagoletis zephyria
TTTTAATAAATGCGTTTAAACATTTGTGATTGTATTGTCCTTCCTTCAACCGATCGTATTTAATATAGAAGGGAAATGCTTCGACAAGCCTGATTAGAAATATAGATCTAAGGTGACGAATTTATAACAGGTTGGGAACTACATATTAAAAATAGATGCAGATCGAACTAGATCTCATCTGTCGAATTAGGAACTGGTTTGGAACTAAAGAAAAGGGGATGCAGAACGAACTAGATCGCATCTTTCGAATTTGGAACTGGTTCGGAACTATAGAAAAAGGGATGCAAAACGAACTAGATCTTATCTGTCGAATTTAGAACTGGTTCGGAACTAGAGCCAAAGGGATGCAACGGGGGACAATTGACATTTCCTAGGACATCGCAATGTTAAACTCGCCAGTCGCTAGCATGCAAAAGAGAATTAACGCGAACTAGTCATGGTTCCAAACGCACTAGAACCGAACCAGTTCCGCACTAGTTCGTTTCCCTACAGGGCAACTGCGCACTTGGAACGCTGGCGGGTGGAGCACTCAAATATTTGGGGGCTAGATGTCAATTTGTCGTATTTAAGTTTTGTTGTATAAATTCATGAATTTTTCCAACATCCGGCATGGGCTGAAAATCGTACTTACCAAAGGGCTACATGCCCAAAAACATTGCTACGTGTCCCTATTTAATTAAACTTCGTTTATTTATGAATTCCTGCAGAATTGGATTATTCAATAATGATATTAACACATTTCTCCGCATTGTTTACATATTTTCCTATGCGTTTTGACATTTCTCTCTCGCAATTGCACCAAGATGACGTCACGCAAAAATTTCGCTCAAAAATCTTCTCTCATGGGCGCGATCTTGTATTCTATCATTCATAATATAAATTACCTGTCGTCTCGTGGACGTAACGAATGCGGGCGAGTGCTCACTTTTAATATGTTAAACCACTAGACAGCATGTATCGAAATGCAGATCTCTCTCGCATTGCCTCTGCTGCTGCCCCAGATTTTATTCTTGACATTAGCATAACAGCAACGGATCAATTCATAATCATATGGAAAGTTCAGGGACCTGCCAATTGACTATTTCACTTTGAAGGAAAAAAAAGCAGCGGAAACTGAATATTTAAATATTTTAAAGGGCTAACTATAATATGAATAAGCAAGCGTATGCAAACGTGCAAATACACATAAATCCTATTCTGAAACTATAATGTACATTTGCTTAAGGAAAGAGTGATACTGATCGCACCTTCCGTACGGAATCAGCTGTTTGTCCTCGTACGTATGTATGTACATATGTAACACATGCAGTGTTGCCGCATTTATATTTTTTTACCGAAATTGGTAATTTATTTCTTTATTTATCATATTTGGTAATTTGGTAACTTATTTTTCAACTTGGTAATTTTTT
Organism: Rhagoletis zephyria; assembly: GCF_001687245.7. Classification (NCBI taxonomy): domain Eukaryota; kingdom Metazoa; phylum Arthropoda; class Insecta; order Diptera; family Tephritidae; genus Rhagoletis; species Rhagoletis zephyria. The sequence goes on from NW_016157439.1 coordinate 10,845, forward strand.
CGATTCAGTCCTACATGTAACACAGGTCAAAAGAAGTTCTGGTTCCACATTAGGAAGTGGGCCGTAAGCGCTTGCTTTTACAGAAACACCAGGTAATCCTGAAAGTTTCGCAAGGCGAACAGTTCTTCGGCGTTTCTAGGTTACTATAATTGTGTCATCTACAACAAACTGCTTGATAGTGGCTATTGTTATATCTAATTAAATGTGGCAACACTGAGCTCATGTAAGTAAATATAGCCACCTAAAAGTCGACACTATGTTGCTTATGCAAATGACAGACTTTTCGTTCATTTTCTGACAGTCAGTTACGTCAGCTTATTCATATTATAGTATCTCTTTTCTTATCCAAATCTATAACTATATATATATATATATATTCTTATCTTCTGCTCCAATAATTTTAATTCGTATATATGTATGTAGTTTTGTGTATGTTTAAGGCAAATTTTCTGTTTTAAAACTAAGTATTCACATGCACTGTAATTTAAAACCTCTGGTTGTTGGGCATGTACTTTAATAAATAAAATCAAATAAATAAATAGTTAGCCCTTAACTTTCCCATGGAATAATTTTTTTCAGAACCATTCCATCCGACTCTGAAGAATTTTGGATAATTGCTTACGGAGTGAAAACCGCAACCGGCAATAAAATGTTTGGAAATATAAGTAAAGTGGCCTTCATATTATTATCCTTGCCGCACTCATATGCTTTTGTTGAGCGCGTTTTTCCGTAATGAATTCAACAAAAACTAAGGTTCGAAATAGGACGAGGTTGGAAAGCCTTAATTCACTAGTTCGAATAAAGTGTTATATGAAGGCTAATATTTTCTGCTGCAAAACGTTTTCAATATCAAACAATATACTATCAAGGTTGAGTTATTATAGGTTTCTATTTTATTTTTAGCGCCAAGCTCTTAAAAGGGGATTGTACGATTAATCAATTAATATGAGTTATGATGAATTTAATAATTGCGGAGTCCTATTGCAAAATGTGTTGAAACAAGTATTTTTAAAAAGTATACGTATTTTTTAAGAATTGTTTGTACTTCACTATTATACATATAAGTGATTNACTATTGCAAAATGTGTTGAAACAAGTATTTTTAAAAAGTATGCGTATTTTTTAAGAATTGTTTGTACTTCACTATTATACATATAAGTGATTTGTGTTATTTATTATTACTCTCTGAAAGTATTATATTCGTTTTTGGTTTTAAAAACTATAGTATAACAAGATCTCATTTTTAAAATTGAAGATTTGTTAAATCGATTTCATGAATTTTATAAAAAAAGTTGCGATTTTCGGCGATTTTCTTTCAGAAATTGCGCTTTTTTAAACAATCTGGAAACCCTGATTGGCACCATGAAAACCATCTAGTGCACAGACTCGTGGCTTGTAGACCCAGGAAAAGTTTAATGCATGGTGACGTTTAGGTACAAGGTGGTCCAATATTCTTAGGCTCTTTCCCTATCAAAATTGCTATACCGCTTTTGTGTATTTTTTTCGCCTCATTTTGTCGCACAGTGCTATGTTTAGCGATAATTTGCAGCCATTTTTCTAATCTTTGTGATGGTATACACATACATACAAAATTCGATAATCCAATAAAAAGTTATATGAAGAGATTCAATTTAGCTGTTTTAACACGGTCCCGTAAAAGTTCACATTCCTGAAACACTATCATAGTAAGTCTTTAAAATCGATTGAAACAATTTGAACGTATTTTTGTGTTCCGGCGAAACACATACTTACAACATACTTAGAACTAGTAAATCATTTGGACACATAAGTAAATACACATGTATGTATGTTTGTGCATATCGTCACCCTCATGCCAGAAGCATGAATTTGCAAATTTGACTGTTTATAGTTATTTGGTTGACTTGATTAACCTTTGGATGTTCTATGTTATACCAAAACTCAGAATCCCATTCGTACACGGTGCACAGTGTGCTTTTTGAACACTCCTTGCGAATTAATAGGTAGCGCTTTCGACAAAACCAAGATTTTGATATGAAATAAAGGATTTTGAAAGCTAATGTTATTTCCTTTCACGGAAAAATACTGTCATTGAGCCAAAAGTACTCCTTAGCCTTAAAAAAAATAATTAAAAATAGCGCTCTTCGAAAAAGATCTACAAAAACCACCGTATTTGTTACAAAAAATGCAATATGTAATGGATTTTTCAAATTCTCTATATTTTTTCGTTTATTAAATAGTGGAATCGTGTTTATCGTCTCAAAATCTATATTATTGGTATAATAAAACATTTAGGATATTACATGTTTTTTTCGAATAGCACTATTTTTGACAAATTTTTTTAAAGTTAAGGAGTAATTGGGGCTCAATGCCAATATTTTTCTGTGAAAGGGAGTTACATTAGCTTTCAAATCGATTTCGTTTCATATCAAAATGTTGCTACTATTAATTCGCAGGGAGTGTTACTGTGCGCCGTGTACTAAAACGGAAAGCACATATTTCACAATTTAAATTGCATAAATGTAGAGTTAAGTAAAAAAAAATTTCAAACTTGATTTCCCAAAATTTTCATTTTTACACAGTCATGTTTCTGGCATACGGGCGACTATATCTATAATCTAACCAACCTTTTGAAAATCCACTAATGGGATGATACCGTTCGAAAAAGAAACGATCTCCCATTCGAGAGTTGAGAAATTGTTGTCCTATTATACATTGAAATGTCGGCCCAATAATAGATTCCGGTGCGTGTGCTTCTAATGAGCCACCAATAGCTAAATCTACATCATCAGGAAATGCGTAAAGCTTCTGCATTAATGCGATTTTCTGAAAACAAAAATCAAAATATGTTTCCATATTAAGTACACATATAAACAAACATACATAATACAGTAAAACCCGCTTAAGTACCTCACGAAAAATGTCAGCTGTTTGAGGTACTTAGGCGGGTTGGGTACTTAAAAGAACCCGCTTAAGTACCTCGATGCGGGTACTTAAGCGAACATAATTTGTGATGTAGTTACATCTTCTTGTTAACTTACATAAATAAGTCCTTGAATAAAACATGAACATTTAATGAAGTATACGTAATTTAAAACCAAGATCGTGGCATTATTTAAACACGTAAGCACATAAAGGAAAACTTTATTAAAAAACAGATTAAGCAATGTTATATCATTTTCACAAGAATTAAATTAAAAAGTCATTGATTATACATATATACAAACAGTGCATATCATTTTGGACGAAATTCAAAATGATATTATTTGCCACTTATTTTTATTTTTTAATTCTTAAAATTTTTCAATGAAAAAAAATTCGTTCCCTAACAAATACCACAGAAACTTGAAATATGAACTTAAAATTGTGCAGAGCACTGAAAAAAATTCATCAAAATTTCAAACCTGTTTTTCTGAAGTGTTAAATTTTTTTATGATTATACAGCTTATAGCCCATTTAATTTTAGTGTAATAATGCGAAAGTTTCAAGTGGCTGATTTTTTAGAATTTTTTTGCCGAAGGTGTGAGCGCTGCCACTGAATTTCAAAATATGTAAATGTTTGAAGAAATTTAAAAAAAGCACTTAAAAGGGGAAAATTATAAGTTAAATGGTTAATGGGGTACGAAAAATGTAGGTACTAAGGCGGGTTGGATATCAGAGACTGGCAAACAAAGCTGATTTTGTGACTATAAAAGCGCAGTTAGTCAACGACGTAGCGTAAACGTAGGTTGACGTACGTAGCAGCATATCAAATTTACTGTTGATAGAGAGAGAGAGAGAAGCAACGGCACGTCACCGCCATGCGGTGGTGAATTTTCGTTAACACGCGAATCTCATAAGGTAAATCGAGTCTGCGCCAACCTACGTCTACGCTAGTTTGAGCTTTAAGCCTGCTCACATAAAAAACGGGGGATGAACGAACACCAGCGCATAGCGTACAGTCATAGTTGCCAACTTGGTGCTTTAAGCACTAGATTTAGTGCTTTTTGAAAATTAAAACGCAAAAAAAAATTATTTAGTGCCTAGTGCCTTTTTTAGTGCTTTTTTTCTGAAGTAAAATTACTTCGAGATAGTTAAAACATGAAATAATTTGAAATTTTTAAGGCTGTGGCAGCACTGAATTTACAAGAACCTATAAATTTAAATGGACTAAAATACAACCATGATTGATAAAAAGCTGAAGTTGCAAACCCACCTTGTTAAATTCTATTCGCGTTGAAAATGCTAGTACGCAAGTAAGTTAAGTATTTCTTTTTTTCTTTTCTAATTATTTGTACAAATGTTTTTTTTTTTACCACCTGAGTAAAACACATCGTTTCTTGGTGCTGAATCCAAATCTGGCCTCACAATTGCTCTAGCACTAGAATTTTGAGATATCCTAACCTCAAAGTGCCATAAACACGGTTTTTAGCGATATTTGAGGTTATATAATGAAAACATCAAATTATTTGCTCATTTATAATTAGGGCATCATTTTCGTTTGATGCGATTCGATTTTTCTTTCTCGAGATATACCAGTTTTAATGTGCAGTACTTCGGTATTATGTTATGAAAAAAGCATCCCTTGATTCAAAAAAATTTGGTGCTTTTAGTGTGGTAAAAAGCTTTTTTTCCAAGTTTTTGGTGCTTTTTGAAAATCAAAAGATGGGAACACTGCGTACAGTGCTTGCAAATACAGCCACCACAAGTGAGCAATACTTATAACAGCTCATACTGATATTGACTTCGGCAAAACAGTATTCCGAATGAACGTGCACGAAACCAGCAATCGCCGTATTTGATCGACTGCCGAAAGCACGATACTGCATTAGGACCAGTGTTGCTAACTTTTGATTTTCAAAAAGCACCAAAAACTTGTGAAAAAAGCGTTTTACCACACCAAATGCACCACATTTTTTTGAATCAAAGGATGCTTTTTTCATAACGGTTTGTATTTAACAAAAGCAAAAAATTACCAATATTTACATACATAAATCAATACACAAAACTTTTTCGCTCATAACGATTGAATAGCCTCTATGCTATGATGACTCATGCTTATGATGTCGTACCGAAGTACTGCCCATTAAAGCTGATATATCTCGAGAAAAAAAATCTAATCGCAACAAACGAAAATGATGTCCTAAGTAGAAATGAGAAAAAAATTTGATGTTTTCATTATATAACCTCAAATATCGCTAAAAACCGTGTTTATGGCACTTTGAGGTTAGGATATCTCAAAATTCTAGTGCTAGAGCAATTGTGAGGCCAGATTTGGATTCAGCACCAAGAAACGAT
>NW_016157439.1:16125-16606 GCF_001687245.7 Rhagoletis zephyria
TAATCATAGTTGCCAACTTGGTGCTTTAAGCACTAGGTTTAGTGCTTTTTGAAAATTAAAACGCCAAAAAAAATTATTTAGTGCTTAGTGCCTTTTTTAGTGCTTTTTTCTGAACTAAAATTACTCCGAGATAGTAAAAACCTGAAATATTTAAAGCTGTGGCAGCACTGAATTTACCAGAATCTACAAATTTAAATGCACTAAAATACAGCCATTATTGACAAAAAGCTGAGGTTGCAAACCCACCTTGTTGAATTCCATTCGCTTTGAAAATGCTAGTACACAGGTAAGTTAAGTATTTATTTTTTTCATTTCTAATTATTTGTACAAATTTTGATTTTTTGTTACCTTCTGAGTAAAACACCCATAAGAACAAGTGGCTACGCCCATTTTTCAAAAATTTATAATATTCTTATTTTTCGTCTAAAAATTATTGTAATTATCAATTTTGAGTGAATTATCTTCAGTATTTACTAAAATA
>NW_016157439.1:16790-20176 GCF_001687245.7 Rhagoletis zephyria
CTGATCATTTATGTATACATTTGTCTATATCTATCTCGATTCGTTTTGCCTGTTACAAACAACCGTTATGTGAACAAAGTTATAATACCCTTGTGCACAAGTGCGCTCGGGTATAAAAATAAATACGTAACTTACCTGCGTACTAGCATTTTCAACGCGAATGGAATTCAACAAGGTGGGTTTGCAACCTCAGCTTTTTGTCAATAATGGTTGTATTTTAGTGCATTTAAATTTGTAGATTCTGGTAAATTCAGTGCTGCCACAGCTTTAAATATTTCAGGTTTTTACTATCTCGGAGTAATTTTAGTTCAGAAAAAAGCACTAAACCTAGTGCTTAAAGCACCAAGTTGGCAACTATGATTAGGACGGTTGCCGAAAGTAAGAGAGCTCATTTGGGCGGTTGCCGAAAGCATGAGAGCTCATTGGGACGGTTGGCGAAGGCAAGACGCCGCAGTTCGTTTGTAGCAGAAATCGTTTGACTTGTTGCTGAAAGCCATTTCATTTGTTGCTGAAGGCATGTTTGATGGGTTGCCGAAGTCATAATCCTGAATTTCAAAAACAATGAATCGCCATTTGCTTGTTTGAAATGAAGCATTGATATGTACATTAGCGTGGTCCAAAAATACATGTGAAAAAGTAAAGTCGGAATTTTTATGCTCTCACCCCCTAGGATAGTCCTATACCGAAAAAAGTATACCCTTATTTCTTTTTTTTTTAAATCAAAAAATATTTAGAGATCGCTCAAAGCGCCCAAAGTTTTCCATGTATTTTATATGGGAAAAAAACAACTTTTCGTAGAAATGGTATAGAATAGTTAAATATCAATATTTTTGTACCAAAAACCTCTGCTTATCTGCAGGAGATTCCCAATAATAATACCCAATTTTTTATTTAACCATTTTTTCATCGCAACTATAATTTATAGGTCCGTCAAAAACCCCGAAAAATGCTATGGGGCGACAAATAAAAAATCGTTAGTATTAAAAAATGGTTAAATAAACAATTGGGTATGATTATTGAAAGTATCCTGAAGAGAACCGGAGTTTTCCGATCGAAAAATATTGATTTTCAAGAATTCTATACCATTTCTACAAAAAATTGTATTTTTCCCATATAAAAATACATGGAAAACTTTGAGCGCTTTGAGCGACCTCTAAATATTTTTTGATTTCAAAATAAAAAAACAGGGGTATACTTTTTTCGATATAGAGCAATCCTAGGGGGTGAGAGCAGTACAATTCCGAATTTGCTGTTTTTGGACTACCCTAATGTACATACATACCTACAGTGACGGGCAAAAATGGAAGAATGGTGTTTCGTTTTTAATATTTTTGATGTTTTTCAAGCTAGTATTTTTTTGATATTTTCTTATAAAATCATGGTTCATGCTTTAACAAAAACTATATAAATCACACTTTCAAAGTTTATACAGAACTTAGAAAAATTCATACCAAAAAGTAGCATTTACATATGCAAATGCGTATAAAAGCTCGTAAGTGCTGAAAATATTATCGCACAACACGTCCGTGCACTACAATTTTTGTACAAGACTGAATATATGTATTACAAAAATTCCACTTCAAATTTATCAAAAAATGTACTCAAAACAACAAAAACGTGTTCCCGCTTGCAATTCGCTAGAATTTGAATTTATTTGTGGAAATTTATGACTATGCATGAATTGTTCACACTGAATCACTCGTACAGCTTGCATACTTCATGAATGCATACAACCGATTTTACTGGGTTTCGCTGCCTTCTAAAGCAGAGCGTGTATGTATACGCCCAGGTCTGCTTTACAACATTCGTCGTGCTTTCGGCAACAAGACAAATGGCTTTCAGCAACAAGTCAAACGACTTCTGCAACAAATGAACTGCGGCGTCTTGCTTCCCCAACCGTCCTTCAGAGAACTTATATTTATAGAGAAGGTCCAAGAACGAATCAGCGTGGAAACTGTCAAATACCAACAAAACTGGCTAAGCGCATTTTAAGAGCGGCCAGCCAGAGACAATCGAATTTTAACAGAGCCCAGCCAGAAGCAAAATCAATTTAACAGAAATCAAAGCAAATGCATGTTTTTCTTGTTAGACGCGAAATGTTGACGAATTTTAGGGTTTTTACAACGCTTTTATTGTTCTTTAAATTGGTTAATTATTTAAAATAAATGCATGCATAGGTCGAAATATGTAATATGTACATAGGTATTGTGTACATAATATTGTGTATATAAATTTTGTTCAAGCCACATTGACCCACCTGTACAAAAATTGTGGCGCGTCATGGACAAAAATTTTACAATTTCGGACCGAAAAATATGAAAACGAGCTAAGTTGCCAAGTTACATCTGTGAACTTCCGATAAAGCCACATATTTTTGTGATTTTAGAAGTTTTGATTTTATTAAAAAAAAATCAATGTATTTTCCTGCAGAAAACGTACACTTTTATTTAATGTTTATTAAAATTACATCTCAAAAACTAGTTAATGATTNAATTAAAAAAAAATCAATGTATTTTCTTGCAGAAAACGTACACTTTTATTTAATGTTTATTAAAATTACATCTCAAAAACTAGTTAATGATTGAAATATTGATATGGAACATAGAAATAGAGTGTTTTGCCAAAAATGACCAACAATTTCCAAATTTCGAGATAACTTATTTTACTGGATATAGAGAAATAGTTGCCACTTTTCACTTGGCTGGCCGAGATTTCTTCATTTTAAGATTTTAGAATTTTTGTGTCGGTAAAGACACACACCTAAAGACAAAGTAATAAACAATTGAACTATAAATTTATTTATAGTTTCCGTACAATAAATTTTTGCTCATTGTCGACTGCAGCCAGGTTTTTACCCTTTTAAAATGGAAGTGCTTTGAAGTTAGAGATAATAACTTGATACAGAACCGGATGATCCACATATCTACTTTTCATATCAATTTACTAATTATTTAGTTAGCGTTGGGAGTATAATTTGTTATACAGTATATATATAGGAAAAACCTTGAAATTTAGGGGGGGCCGAAATTATCAAGCAAGCATTTCGTGGTAGTATTTTTGAATATCTAGGCAAAAATTTGAAAGTTAGGGGGGGGGGCCCCGGGCCCTCCCCCCCTGCCCCTACCTGGCTACGCCCATGTTTACATGCATACATATATATGTATGTATGTGCATATTACTGCCAAAATACTGCGCACATACACACAAATGTACATATTTACAACTGACGGCAGCATACATACATATGCACATAATTACACGCATACTCAAATCCAACAATAACTATTTCTTTCATAACCGCATGCGCGTATTTCTCAAGGCCAAGTAAATTCATTCATAAAAATAACCGCAGCACATCTCCCCGCAAATTCATCACCTACAAGCTA
>NW_016157439.1:20542-33752 GCF_001687245.7 Rhagoletis zephyria
GAAAAAAAAAATTTTTTAATTATATGTACTGCATATGCATAGTGCGATTTGAACTTGGACACTTTCGGCCGCAACTACCCAGCTAGCAGAGAAACGTACTTTTGCCAACAGTGCAGTTTTCGTACATTTTTCGTATCCGCAAACGTTCAGAAAACGATTTCCATATTTGTTAATTTTTCGTATCCGAAGAATGTCATCTTATTTCAAAACAATAATTTTAAAATATTTGTCCAAACTGAGCATTTGAAAACATGTATACGTATTCGCCAGTAGCTGAGTGTGCAGAAAAGTGTGCTACTATTTGGTAGCTTTTAAGAGGTCCCAGGTTCGCATTCCGTCAGAAGCAACACATTAAAATTAGTCATTCAAGTTGAAATAATTGCTGAATCTTAAATTTGTGTTTTGTTTGGTTTCCTGTACCTATGAACAAGTTTCTGTGAAGTTCATAATGAAATCGAAAAATTGAATCAGACAAATTTCAGGAAAACAGCCGAAAGCGCATCCGTTTTACAACCATTTTCGATAGTTTTCTGCACATACGTTTCGGATGAACACTTAAGTGGGAGAACTGATCTGAAAAACGTCCGAAAACGGAATCGGAAAACGGATGTAACATCAGGTTTTTTTACGAAATTGTTTCCATTTTCGGATACGTTCTGGCTGGGTAATTGTAGCTAGCATATTTGCGCACAGTGTTGCCATTTTAGCCGTATTCCGGCTAGATTTAGCCGGTTGCGATAGCAAACAGCCGGAGAAATGTCGATTTAGCCGGAAGCCGATTTGTTAGCCGTTTTGCAGAAAAAAATTAGCTGTTTTTAGCCGATTTTGCTACTTGCCTTGTTTTCTTAAATTTTAAATATGTAAATATATATGTTTCCATTTTTGACTAGGCGACCCAAAATCTGTTAGAAATGGCTACTAGCCTTATCGTGGAGAAAATTTTCATGTCAGGCAGGGTTGTATGAAATTGGGCCGATTTCGCTTATTTTTATTTTAAACGAAGAAGGGATTCTCTTCATAAAATGTTTGTTATAAATGTCTTAATTTTAAGTGTGAAGTTTTATTCGCAAACTTAGAAAATAAGAAATAGTTTCCCTGTTAAGACACTTAAGATGCGTTTGTGTTTGGATATAGTGCCAACAAACAGAATAAATATTACATGTAGATATTGTCTTCCCAGATAGCGCATATTCAATTCTGCCTAAATTAAAAAACACAATTTTTGCCCACTCCCAAAGGTTTAAGGTAAGGGAAAAATTTATATTTTCAAGCACTATGTACACATATGTATTTTTTTAAACAAACTTTTTTGCTGAGAACTTATTTAAATAAATTCCAAAAACCGAATGCCAACTTGAATTAAAGGAACCAACACTGAAGTGAGTCAAAATGAGAATAAAAGAGCACAAATTTCTATATAAAGCAAAACTCCCTGGGAATCCTACGAGACATCTGCCGGTCATATGACCGGTCATCTAAATGGGAGATCTGCAGTCTTGTGGCATCATATTTTACATCAGAATTGAAGGGATTTCTGAAAAATCTGACCAGTTCTTTTGTGTAACTGTGATTTTGCATCCCTTGTCAACATATGGCCTCGGTTGATGTTAACTTAAGGTCGTTGTTTTACTGCCTTAAAATTGAAGGGAAATTTTCACAGCGTTTTTTATGTGTATTGGTTTCTATTTGAGTGTATTGAGAATCGGTCAGTCTGAAAAGGCTTTGTAGGGAAGACAATAGGTTTGTTCGTCGAAAATCCAGCGAGAATTATCACTCAAAATATCAGATAGTAAGAAAAAATGCTCCCAAATTCTCTCTCATGTAGAGAAACTTGCAATTTTCTGTACGAACGCAAATTCTTATAGAATTTTTAAATTTTTATAGAATTTTTAAAATTCTTTCAGAGGAGCAAAAAACAGGATCTACGTGTATATATCTTGTCAGTCCGACTTTCTTCAACATACGTTTCAATTTCTTAAGAATACAGTTTTTTTCCGAGTACCTTTCAAAGCATTGGAATTAACTAAATTAATTAAGTAAACAAGTATTAACTTACATTTTTCAATTTAAAATCGATCCAGTTGTAAATTTTTAAATTTAACGAACTTGTTTACTCAAATTATCGTCGACAAAAAATCCAACCATGTGCCACAATCATATGTTTTTCCTAATTGCAAATTCTTGCTGGAAAAATTTTTTTCGGCTCGAATTTATAACTTCTCTCCAAGAAAGAGTCTTTTTACTCGTGATTTATTTAAATAAAACATGTGAAATTTAGTTGAAACATTTTAGCCGGTTTTATTTGCCAATTTAGCCGGTTCGTCCAAAAAGTTCTGGCAACACTGTTTGCGCACTCAGCTACAGGCACAACAGAGAACTGTATATTTATAGAGAAGGTCCAAGAACGAATCAGCGTGGAAACTGTGAAATTTTTTTTTTTTTGAATTATGAAAAAGGATCTGTGAAGTGCACAACGAAAAAAACTGGTACTTTTACAGGCAACAAGTTACGCAGCGGGAGTAAATTGTCACCTCCTAGGACAACTCCATGTTAATTGTGACAGTAGAAAGCTGGGTGGTAGATTTCCGAGGTCCGGTATTCGACTGCCGAAAACTGGTGAATTCACTAGTTCTGTACTAGTACTTTCCGCTGCAGGGTATAGATACATACATATATACATACATATGTATGTGTGCGCGGATATGAAATGCAGCCCTTCGTTTTAATGAGTTTTCTTCTAAGTAATACATACATCCAAATATACAGTGACGAACAAAAGTATTGGCACAGTGAATTATTCGCCATATATGCAAAGTTTTTTATTCTAATTTATTTTCGATAATTTTTTATAAAAATATAGTTAATTCTATACCAGAAAACGTTATAATAAAAACTCTAAACTTTGTGCAAAACTCAGGAAAGTTCATTAAATTTGCACACTAATTTGTAACTTTTTATTAAAATTTTTTAGAAAAATTCTAAGTATGCAGTTTTATAGCCCATTCAAATTTAGTATAACAAAGTGCAAGTTTAAAGTCCCCAGAAAATCGCGTTGATTTTTGGCAATTTTTTTAGTGGAAGGTGTTGCTCATTTTCTCCATACAAAAAATAATTGTCGAATTACTTTGTATGGAAGAACATGCGTGAAAAAAAAATTACCAAAAATCAATGCGATTTTGTAGCGACTTGAAACTTGCACTTTGTTATACTAAATTTGGGCTATAAAACTGCATACTTTGAATTTTTCTAAAAAATCTGAATAAAAAGTTGCAAATTAGTGTGCAAATTTAATGAATTTTCTTGAGTTTTGCACAAAGTTTAGAGACTTTATTATTATATTTTCTGGTGTACAATGAACAATATTTTTATAAAAAATTATCGAAAATAAATTAGAACAAAGAACTTTGCATATATTGCGAAAAATTCACTGTGCCAATACTTCTGTTCGGCACTGTATATGTTGTTATTCTATTTACGTGTGTATAATTTTGGTTTCTTATTAATATCCTTATAATGGCGAATCGAAACATTTAAAAGAAATAAAAAATGTATATGTATTATTTTTTCTGCTTTTCTTTACTTGCAGTCTTGACCAGACGCCCACTTTTCTGATTAGTCAATCTTATCCTCACGAAGTTCCATTTATTATATATTGTAGCAAACAAGGTATGTATTAAAAAGTATTTAACTAAATCGTTTAATAGAAAATTATAAATCGAGTGGCTCATTTACGATGTTTTCAATGTGCTAAGTAACAAGTTAAGTTGACTGCCATCACGGCCGGTAAGAAACCGCAAGCAAAGGGCAGACAACCATCCAGGAAGCTGCCTCCTGTCCCTGAGTCGAAGCTGAAGTTCAGCGAGAAGCAGGTCAGTAAATTGCTACCCTGATCAAGCGTAAACTAAAGCGCTCTGCTGCGATTACAATCCGTAAACGTGAAAACTTGGTGGATGCTGAGAAATATCAAACAAGAAAACTCTGTGATGGACGCCGTGAGATGAAGTTGCGCCGTGTGGCAAAAAAACGCGGCCAATTCTACGTGCCTAAAAAATCCATATTGGCTTTTGTGATCCGTATCCGCGGTATCAACGAAGTTGCACCAAATGCGCGTAAAGTTTTACTGTAGTTCCGTTTTCGCCACATTAGCCACGGTTTGTTCATCAAATTGAACAAGGCAACCATTAATATGCTATGTATGCCGAACCCTATATGGGGTTATCCAAATCTTAAATCAGTTCGTGAATTGATGTACAAACGTGGAATTGTCAAGCACAACCATCAACGTGTCGCAATCTCTGACAGCTTTGTGATCGAACGCAATTTACGCAAAGCGCACGAAATTCAGTGCGTTGATTATTTGGCGCACGAAATATTTACTGTTGGAACCCACTTCAAGAAAGCCTCCAACTTCCTGATGCCATTCAAGCTCAATACATAAACCCGAGGCTGGCGCAAGAAGGCTAATCACTACGTTGAGGTTGGTGATTTCGGTAGCCGTGAGCATAAGATCAACAAACTGCTGCGCAAGATGGCTTAAAGGAATTGTTTTTTTTTGTATTTAAGGCGACAATCTAATTTGGCACATCTTCAAAATGCATATACTCCAACTGAGAAAATAATGACAATTATAATTTATTTAGATGCATATTTTAGCTAAATGTTATATCGTCGCCTGGATAAAAGATTGTCACAAGTTACTTTCGGTAACTATGTACTTTTCGGAATGCTATGTACTAGTTCACGAAATTCTTAAATTATNTCAACGTGTCGCAATCTCTGACAGCCTTGTGATCGAACGCAATTTACGCAAAGCGCACGAAATTCAGTGCGTTGATTATTTGGCGCACGAAATATTTACTGTTGGAACCCACTTCAAGAAAGCCTCCAACTTCCTGATGCCATTCAAGCTCAATACATAAACCCGAGGCTGGCGCAAGAAGGCTAATCACTACGTTGAGGTTGGTGATTTCGGTAGCCGTGAGCATAAGATCAACAAACTGCTGCGCAAGATGGCTTAAAGGAATTGTTTTTTTTTGTATTTAAGGCGACAATCTAATTTGGCACATCTTCAAAATGCATATACTCCAACTGAGAAAATAATGACAATTATAATTTATTTAGATGCATATTTTAGCTAAATGTTATATCGTCGCCTGGATAAAAGATTGTCACAAGTTACTTTCGGTAACTATGTACTTTTCGGAATGCTATGTACTAGTTCACGAAATTCTTAAATTATATTATTTTGTTAGTTTAGTGTCAGCCATTTATGAGTTTAATAACATTTTGTCGTAAACATTTGTCAAAAAATTTGCAGTAAGTTTTAATGATATACGCCAAAATGTGATAACAATTTTTTATAAATTAACGATACTTTTTACTAATCAGCCTAATCGTGAGTTTCGCCCGAACAAAATTTCGCCAACAATCTTTTCATCCACCTTCAGTGAAGACACGCAAACGAAAAAGTGACCCGGTTCTAGAAAATGAAACTCATGATTAGGCTGAATATGCCGGAAACTAAAGAAGAACAGGTAACTCTATTTGAAAGATCTTGATTAGTTTAGTACGACAGCAATACTAACGCAATTTGTGCCCAATAGCCGAAAACATTTTAGTCAATTACTCAGAAATTAAAGAAGATATCCAAAAACCAGTTAACAAAAAATCGAAATATCTTACTTTAAAATATATAACTGCATCTATAACTACAAATTGTCAAAATGACGCTTCCGGCAATTTTCCATCCAAGCGACGATATTTGAATGTTCCTCGCATAATTTCGAGCCTGTATGTAAATTTTCGGGAAAAAAGTGAAAAAGTATATTTATCTGCTGTAAAGATATTTTCGCAGATTCACAATTTATTTAAAATAAATCTATCNATAATTTTCACCACATTAAATAGCTGCACAACACCCTAACTGCCGAAAAAGTGTTGCTTGCAACACTAGACCTTTATGGGGACCAAATTTGGCGAAAAAAACAGCTAAGTTTGTTTACTGGATATACTGAGCTCCTGATCGCCAGAACACAAATAAACGAGCTTAAGCAAAGTGTCGGCTTTTATAGCATTTTTTTACAACGTTTGGCAATTTTGGCAATATGCAAGACAAGGACAAACTTACGTTACCATAATGAACTGTCAAAATATGAAAGCATTGCCAGACTAAACTTACACAAAAGCATTGCCAGACTTACATAAAAGCTTTATACAATAACAACGACAGTCTTTCTTAGTTTAAAAATTCATCTCTTATAGAGCAAGAGCCAGCGACGGCCAGACCTTCGTTATTTTATAAAGGCTGAAAGCTTCTCTATGTATGCTCCCAACACAGGTAATAACAAACCCAGACTATGAAATTTGGATAGTGGTGGCTTTGGCAGGTACCAGGTAGTAAAGGTGTATAAAATACCACCTCAAATTCATGATAGTATAAAGGTCAGTATTTATATATCTTACTCGTAATAACATTAGAAACAACGTCGTTCATTGCCAGATACTTAGCATGGTTCCTACCCCTTGCCAGACACCCTTAAACCATGAAAAATTTAAGTTCTACTTTCGTTATAGTATAAAAGCTGATGTTTCCTCACTTGCCAGACCATTTTGATAGTTCCTTTATCTTGCCAGACGCTTTAAAGGCGTAGGTGCGAGCATGAAAAAACTGATAAAAATTATACTTTGTTAGTTACTTATCGGAGACGGCGGTCCTTACAAGTTGAATTCCAATTTCTTACAAAATTTGTGAATGCCAATGGCTATTCGCTTTGCCACAAAGCCTATTTTTTGCAAAATTTTATAAGAAATATAAACATAAAATTAGACTAAAATTCTATAAAAAGAGTATATTTGAGAAAAAAATCTTTAGAATAAAATGTCCATGTCCACAAAATAAAATCTAATAAGTTACTTAATTATGTGTTGGAGCCTTACGGACTTTTTTTAAATTAAATTTAATTAAAATTTCGATATTGTATTAAGAACTTATTGCTTACCATAGGAGGGAAAAATTATTTTTATAACACTGTAGGGAATATTTCAAGTTTCCAAATTACCCAAAAAACGCCGAGACACGTAAATTTAATTTTGGATCCTAGATTATGGATCCATATGCCGTTTGAATTAGAATATTATTATGCATATAATAATATAATAATAATAAATTGGCGCTTACACATGCATATGTTAGTGTTTGGCCGAGCTTCTCCGCCGACTTGTGCCGTGCGCCTTGATGTTGTCACACAAAGCGGAGTGACCTACAGTTTTACGCCGACTCCGAACGGCGATTGTATTTTTATGAGAAGCTGTTTTTCATGGCAGAAATACACTCGGAAGTTTGCCATTGCCTGCCGAGGGACGACCGCTGTTAAGAAAAAACCTTTTTCTATATTTTTTGCGATGTTGCTTTGACCAGGGCTTGAACCCAGGTGCTGATGAGTGAACGCGCACTGCTTACCATTACACCACATCGGCCTATGCATATATATGACAAAAAAAAAATTGCAATGTACTGTTTTAATATTACCAGCGCTGTAAGTCCGATGATAAAGCTCACAATTTATGAAACTTTAAAAAAAATTATTAAACGTCAAAAATTTTAAATAACCCTAGCTGTTTTTTTGTATCACGGTTGGTTCTGTACTTGTAGTGGTATATTACCATGGAAGACCTTTTAATTTGAGCCGTTTGTAAAAAAGTGATAAGAAAATAATATTGTTTTCTGAGGAGACATTAAAAAAATGTCAAACTGTTTTGAAAGCCAAAAAAAACATAACCTTAAATATAAAGATGTTATTTTGCCTGATGAATATACAGACAGTGGTTATCACCGGGAATGCTATCAAGCATTCACAGGACTTATGACAAAATTTTCCACCAGTGTACTTCCAGACAATTTACCGCCAGCTATGCCGTTGATACCTGAGTTGACCACCGAACCATCTAATTTTCAGCCAATATCAACAATATCTTGGACATCAAAACCAACTTTAATTTTCAAAGATTTTTTTCTCAAATATACTCTTTTTATAGAATTTTAGTCTAATTTTATGTTTATATTTCTTATACAATTTTGCAAAAATAGGCTTTGTGGCATAGATAAAAGCCATTGGCATTAACAAATTTTGTAAGAAATTGGAATTCAACTTGTAAGGACCGCCGTCTCCGATAAGTAACTAACAAAGTATAATTTTTATCAGTTTTTTCATGCTCGCACCTACGCCTTTAAAGCGTCTGTCAAGATGAAGGAACTATCAAAACCGTCTGGTAAGTGAGGAAACATCTTTTGATAGTTCCCCAAGTGACATATATAAAAATCAGCTTTTATACTATGACGAAAGTAGAACTTAAATTTTTCATGGTTTAAGGGTGTCTGGCAAGGGGTAGGAACCATGCTAAGTGTCTGGCAATTAACGACGTTGTTTCTAATGTTATTACGAGTAAAATATATAAAAACTGAACTTTATACTATCACGAATTTGAGGTGGTATTTTGTACACCTTTACTACCTGGTACTTGCCAAAGCCACCACTATCCAAATTTCATAGTCTGGGTTTGTTATTACCTGTGTTGGGGCCATACATAGAGAAGCTTTCAGCCTTTAAAAAATAACGAAGGTCTGGCCGTCGCTGGCTCTTGGGCTATTTCATAAATGCAAAAAAAAAACAAATTAAGCATATACAACTTTTTCATGCCAAGTATGAATAAATTCTCTAAATGGCTAAAAAAAGGATAGGGGCAATTTTAAATTTATGTGGCCAAAAAAAGTATGTGGTATGTAGCTAAATCTAGCCACCAAAGACTAAAACGGCAACACTGATGATAAATTTGTTTGCATTTTTCACTCACGATAAAAGAATGCAAAAATTGATTTGGAATATTATCGATCGCGATAAATCTCATAAATGAATGAAAACGAATAATCATAAATGAGAGTTTCCGAACCCTGGTTGTTGGGCATTTAACTAGATGTTGTTAGGCGCGCCTGCTATTCTTTTGGGGTTTGTAGCGAACAATCCGGCTACAGGGTGGAGTTGTGCAGTGGTAAATCACAAATCACGTCGAAATACCTTAAAAGCCAGTTTCATGAAAGCAATTTAAAGAAAATTTATTTTTTTTACTTGAATTTAATATGTAACCTGACAGAAAAAAAATAACTTTTAACTCAAATTGCTTTCGTCTGAAATAAGTCTGTGTATGTACATATATAGGATTTCCGTTGAACAATGATACGCACCCATTTTGAAATTGCCACCCGTTATACTATAAAGCTTCTAGGACAGATTCACTATAGAACCGGATCCAGTGTTGCCACTAAAAAGGTTTTCCCCTACCACTTTTCTTCTTAAATCCGACCAAAATCGTTTACAACCTACCAAATAAATTTTAATTACAAAAAAGGCATTCTGGAAGCATACTATTCATTTATTTAAGATTAATGGTGCATTTACATGGTACGAAGCCCTAAGAGCTGTTGATATGTTAAAATAGAGGGACTACATGTTCCAATGAGGAATTCAATGATATCGAGTGGGATGCATATAATACATTTTTTCATAAGAAAAATTATGGGGAGATACTGTAAAGATACTGTTGTGAAACTGTTAAGCATATGAAATTATAGAAAGTTGGATTTTCATACATCTTCCCATAAAAAGTTAAGAGATGCAGAGATACCAAGGAGGTTTTTGCCCATTTTGATGCCTTTTTAATATAAAAACCCACCGAAAAGGAGGAAAGCGGCAACTCCGCCATTCACATACATGTCAAAAGTATGAATTTTAAAAATTAAAAACAATAAACAAACAAATTCAAAACAAAGAAATTCTTTGTACTAGAACTTTTTAAATAGAAGCCACTCACGTTTAGTAGACAATAAAAATACAAAAAACTATGATAACAAACTTAAAACAAGACATTACAGAATGTTTTAATGAGCTTTATATCACATTTACGTAAAAGTAAGCCTATATTTTCCAAGCTGGCAAAGAAATGAAAATGTGTATTTTTTGTTGTTTACACAAAGACTTGCCAAATATACATATAAGTCAAAATTATAGAAGGCATGTATACTTCTCCTTTTAATTTTTTGATACAGTTCATGCTTCTTTCTGGCTTTTACAAATGCAGGGATACCGCACTTATTTCGGTACAATATGATCGTAATATATTTTCAATTCGAAATCAAAGCAAAATATCACACGAAAATGTTTGCGATTTTAGAACCATTAGTGAATATTTGCAAACTACTGCAAATAACAGAGTGCCATATCTTAAAAGGTGCAGAGAATTAACGAAACAAACAAGCATTTTACGGCTTCATGTTTCCTTCAGCCGCATTGCTATTTTTTCTAACTTTTCCTTTTGTTTAGCGCTGTAACCGCTTAAGTTATATATTTTAATTTATACATGTGAACTATTTTCAATGATCATTTTT
This sequence comes from Rhagoletis zephyria, assembly GCF_001687245.7. NCBI lineage: Eukaryota > Metazoa > Arthropoda > Insecta > Diptera > Tephritidae > Rhagoletis > Rhagoletis zephyria. The sequence continues at coordinate 30,981 of NW_016157439.1, forward strand.
TCATTTGCTCCTGAATTTTGGGTACACTTTCTTATAGTACCTCTCATTCTTTTTTATATTACATATATACACTTCGAAGTTCGGGATAGTATTTTGATATACCAGCAATATATGTAAAAGTAGTGGCGGCTGCTGTAGAGCATTTCGCAGAGCCTGAGTTCAAGCCCAGTTTTTTCTAATAGTGGTTGTCCCTCTGTTGGTAATAGTAAACCTCCGAGTGTATTCTGTCATGGAAACAGCTTCTCATTAAAATACAATTTTCCTTTACTTTGTGTGACAAAATCACGCACTCCGCATATCGGAGGATAAGCTAGGCCAAACACTAACATATTGTTTAAGAGCCAATATGTATATCGTCGTTTAAAGTACAAAAGCGCGTATCGTGGTTCTGCAAAATTTCGAAACTGAAATTTGTACCAAAAAAGATATTTCGTCACCGGAAGCTCCTGACATCAAGCACTTAGCCATTTATAATAAAATATCGATACTTAGACATAAGGAGAAGAGATAGTAAAGTTTAAAAGAGAGAACCGTTTTTAATTAGGACTCTCTCCTATAAAATTAAGGCAACCTCACATACGAGGTTTTGCATTTTCTTGATGCGCGGTTTTGTACTTTAAACGACGATATGCAGAAGTATTGCATACATATTTTGGTGCCTTTTTAAGTATAAAATCCACTGATAAGTCGGCATCCCTATGATTTCAACTTATGCCAAACGTTTCGTAAACAAGCAATTCTGAACAAAAAACCGTTTTTCCACAAAAAGGTTTAAATGGAAGCATTACAAATATGGAAAAATAGCAATCCACAAGGCTTTATTGGCAGTAGGTTAGGGCTGCCAGACGTCCTGGTTTTCCAGGATTTGTCCTGATTTAGCAAATTGTCCTGGTGTCCTGGTGTCCTGGTCCACACATAAATTGTCCTGGTTTTAGTGATGGTGAATGCAGACACTCCTCTAATTTTTAGCAGATTCTGCTATGAAAAAAAAGGTTAAGCTTTCTGCCAAATTGATAACGAAACGTTTTTTCTAACATGTTGAATATTTGGTGAGCTGACCTTCTTGCTGTTTCGTTTATTTGGTTAAAATCTCAATTTTTTTCAGGCAAATGCAAAAAAAGTGCAAGTTCCTGAACAGGTACAAGGGTGAAGGGTCATACATAATTTCAGGAGCTAAACTTCTTATCAAAAAGGCCTTTCTTTCCTTTCTCCTTCATTCTTTTTTGTGGAGTGGCACAAATTGAAGGGCTTCTGCTTTCGCTACTCAAAAAAGAGCTTTCAGAAGGTCTTTTGTAGGACGCCTTCTGAAGAAGTTCTTTTAAAGTTTTTGTTAATTCATAAAAATCATACTTCTTTAAGGAATTTATTTAAGGTTCATATCAAAAAGTTTTATTTAGACTTTAAATGCCTATTTGCAATGCTAAGTAATATAAACATTTATTTAAGTACATTCGCGTAAATTGTAAATAGGAAACACCTTTCTAGGAAGCATGCAGGGAAGCACTCCTTCAGTCCTTGTTGGGTAAGCCTTTAAGAATGGCTTCACTTAAGACAGCCTACTTAAATTATCTTCAGGTTATATAAAACGGCAAAAATGGATCATGAAGCGCGTTGTAGGATATGCGGAAATTTGCTAGAGGTGGTACGTCACCGTCACGAGAAATTTGTTCTTTTATGATTAAAAAAATTCAGAACTTGAGCATTTCATGACCATCAATCATTCAGCTCTACGGATTGTGCCACAATAATACGTTGCTTATAATATCTGAATCAAAGCAACTGTACTTACAGGGAATATATTGGCACCATATTCACTTGTATCTTCGTTTTTGATTTGGATGGTAAGTGTCCTGGTCGAAGGGTTCAGGATTATCGCAGCGCTACAGTAGGTCCTTTTTAAAGCAAATTTAACAAAAAAATAAGCTTCTAGTTTCGAAGCTAGAAAAAAATAAGTCAAAATTGTTAAATATATATCGCTTTCATTAATTTCTTCATAGAGTTGGTGCTTCTTTTATAGGAAAATTCATACGGCTTATGAACAGATTCATACCATGTAAATGCACTTTGTACATTTTAAAACAAACAAGAAATGAATAAATTCAGATAGAGTCTTAGGTACAGAGATGAGATCATTTAAAATTTATTGGTTGTATGAATTATATACATATGTACATGTTATGTACCAATAAGGTGACTTTCTTAAAAGTAAATTTAGATCATTTAATTACACATGCAAATCTTTAGCAGCTGTCCACACGTAGTGCGGGTCATTATTGTTTACAAGTTCCTTGAATAATATTATGCTATTGATACTGTCAATCTTCCGGAACCTGCACCCGCTACAGCGTTCGCGACCCTCCTACCCTCAAGGGAAGAGTGGAAGCATGACGTTGTAAGTAGTGGAGAGTCCATCCATGTATACACAGATGGCTCAAAGTTCGAGGGAAGGGTTGGAGGAGGTGTATATTCCCATCACCTGGGAATCTCCCTCAGCTTTCGTCTCCCGGACCACTGTAGCGTTTTTCAAGCTGAACTGATGGCAATCGTCAGGGCCACGAAACTGGTAAAGTGTGATATGATACCCCAAGTTGATATCTATATCTTCACTGACAGCCAGGCGGCAATAAAGTCCCTCACGAAGCAGTCGACAACCTCCATGGTAGCCATGAAATGCCGCGCATCTCTTAACGAGATGGCTGAGTCATTTCGCCCAAAGGTAATATGGGTTCCGGGACACTGCGGCATAGAGGGGAATTGTAAGGCCGACGAACT
>NW_016157439.1:35205-41285 GCF_001687245.7 Rhagoletis zephyria
AAATAGGAATACCCTTGCAAACTTGTAAGCTACTTATCTCCGAGAGGCTCACTAAAGTAGCGAACGAAAGGTGGCAGGACGAAATCACCTGCAAAACTGCCAAACAATTATGGCCGGTGCTCAGCGACAAACGCACTGGCCTACTACTGAGTCTAAATAAGTCCAATATTAGATTATTAGTATCCGTCATAACAGGACACTGCCTAATTGGCAAGCACGCCTATCGACTTGGCCTACGTTCACATGACTTCTGTAGAAGTTGTCAAGATGAAGAAGAGGAGGAAACGATTCTGCACCTGTTGTGCCAATGCCCTGCTCTATCTAGACGAAGACTCTCCACTCTCGGTAGGCAATTCTTCGACAACTTGGAGGACCTTAGATGCGTCGAAATCGGGGATCTTCTAAAATTCGTTCAAAGTTCAAAATGGTCTTAGGAGGGATTGGGAGTTGCTGACCCAACATGCGGCATCACAATGAGCCTAAGTGTGTCTTATAGACGACCGCGACAACCTACCTACCTACTGTCAATCTTAAAAGCTGTGACAGACGGCAAAGCTTAGGCATATAATCTGGCACACATATGCACATAATAATTTTGACCTAACAAACGGCAGTTATGTGGACAAACGAGCCGCAAGGTCGTGGGTTCGAGTCCCACGGCCAATTGAATTTTTATTTATTTCGTTTTCATTATTTTTTTTTTATAAGTGCTATATTTTTTTGCGTTGCTTTCAGTTAGTTGTTGTGGACTTTTTATTAAAATTCAACTCTAAAAATTTAAATTAACTGATAGTAAAATTAAAAATGAGATATAAAATAAAGCAAATGAAAACAAAATAAAGTAAAATTAAATATATAGATCAAATAAAAATATAAAATAAATAATAAAAACAAAAAAAAAATCGGCAATCGCTCCAAACGAGGATCGAACCTGGAAGCTACAGGTTTGTAGCCCGTAACTCTTACCACTTGGCTACCGCGGGCGCGAAACTCGCGCGCTTTGTTTGCTTACTTGTACAAAAGACAACAGCTGACCGTTTTTACCAGTGTTGTCAACGAAAATTGCCCGGATCCGAGCTAATTCCCAAAAATTGCATGCATTTGTTCGGCTGCTTATGTGCATTTTAATGAGGAAAATGCATGAGTCAAAGCAAATAAAGGCTGTTTATGCAAACCATCGAGCCCGTTTGTCAACCGTATAAGTCTATTTTTTAGTTCAGTTTTTATCAAAGAAAGCGCTGAAAATTTGAGTTCTGCAGACGCAGAGCTATGTGGTGATGAAATTGTATTAAAAACAAAATTGGCGAGATGGATGAAGCTATTTTCATTCATTTCATTTTTAATAGATAGACGTTTTCCCAAAACATATCAATATCCAGATCGCTGGAAATTTCAAGCTCACTAAGCCTCAGTAAATTCCAGAGCGTGGTTATTATATCAGGATCGCAATCTATGAGATGGGCAAACTTTATCAACAGAGTAAAATTGGTAAATCACCTTTAGAAACTACTTTAGCTGGCGTCATTATTTGTACAAGTTTTATATCTTCATATATATATATATTAAATTTATTTGGTCCGAAAACTCTATGTAAAACTTTAATATATTGGTTTTAACTTCAAGGATTCCAGATCAATTGACATTACTTTTTATAAACATCTCAGCTTTCGTTCCAACAAAAATGTGAGATATTTTAACATGATTATTTTCATTTTTAAAATCAACATTAATATGTTACTGATCGCATCTCTTTTAATAAAGTTACTCAAAATTAAGAGATAATATGCTTTGATAGTTACATATAGGTATGGCAAACGAGAGCTTTCAGCTTGGAACTCTTTGTTAAGATTGTTAATTATGGGGAAAACATACGATAGAAATAAAAAATAGCATTTGGTTTTGCAACACATCCAGGTCTGCAGATCGCATACCGTTTACTTCGTAAAAGCCGGAAATAAAATAATGTTTCAAACTATCCCATTGCTAAACTGTTCTTAACACAGCGCTTTCTAGTGAAAGCCATCATGTTTGAGATATGCCCAAGAGTTTGTGGGGTTTTAACGAACAGTAGTCCTGAAATTCCTTCAGTTCGTTTATTCGCTTTGGACTGTAGGAAAATAAATTATATATGTTACGGCACAGTGTCTCAATGCTTTCCGGCAATTTTTTACAAGCGTAGCTTAAGCAAAGGTGAAGTGAGTGGCATGTGCTTTTTATATAAAACAAATCGGTTTGTGCACTTAATAATGTTTTCAGCCCGCCCAAGTCTCCAGCCATAACATTGGTTCCATCAGTGGCCAAACCAATTAGGTTTATTGTTTTTAAAGGCAGGATTGGCAAATGTTTAAAAGGTACAATTAGCATATATTTATATGCAAAATGATGTTTGAAAAATATATTTTTCTAATTAAGGATTTAAAAAATTAATTCAACTCTCCGACCAAAATCTTACTTTACCGACCAACCTACCAAATGAAAAAGAAGCGACCAAATTTGGTCGGAAAATAGCTATAGTGGCAACACTGATCCGGTTGTTGCCGCTAGGGAGTGAAGAGAAAAAGTTCTTCAAATTTATTTCGTTTTGCTATTAATCGTGCTATGAAATGCTGCGTAATTGAATGTGCCAATGAAAACGGTGGACGTGAATTGTTGGTGAAAATGTTGGATCAAAAAGTTTTAATAACTAATTGTAACTAATTATTATTTACATGAGAACTACAAGTGGTGCCCAAACTTTAACTCGTTACTATCAGTAGTTTATAAAAAAATTGCATTTGAATATCCAAAAGGTACCCATCTATGAACAGGGCGGTTAACTAATCAACCGATTATCATGAAATTTTGTACACTGGTGTCATTTAGCCCAACTTCAAATATAGATAGAGTACTGGAACTTGTTATGGGGATATATAAAATCAATTCCAAACTCACGGAAGAGGGCTGCCACCTGTTTAAAAAATCAAATTCATTTTGAGTTAAGGTAACTATTTATTTGAAATTTGTATTAAAATATGAGTGTCAGACGAAAGATGCCTAAAAAGGTTGTAGTTTTTAAAAAGTCAAATTTGAATTAATTATACGCAAGCTATCTGAAAAAGTTAAGAAAAAGATTATTTTATTGTCCGATCAGTTCGCTATTTATTAAATAATATGTTACCAGACTATTTTCAGATAATTCTTTGAACGGGTAATTATTCCAGAAGTTCAAAACACCAACATTATTTGAAAGCCGCTTGTTATTATCAAACGATTTGATGCTATCTATTAATGATCTATATTTGGACTTCCTCTCATTCTTCCGTATTTCTTTTAAAATTTAATCAATTTCCTCATCGGTACTGAATTGAAGAGATTGACAAGCAGTGTTGCCAGAACTTTTTGGACGAAAACTTTTTGGCTAAAATGTTTCAACTAAATTTCACACGTTTTATTTAAATAAATCACGAGTAAAAAGACTTTTTCTTGGAGAGAAGTTACAAATTCGAGCCGGAAAAAATTTTGCCAGCAAGAATTTTCAATTAGCAAAAACATAGGATTGTAGCATANGACTTACAAATTCCTGCAAATTTGCGTTCGTGCAGAAATTTGCAAATCTATCTACTTGATAGAGAATTTGGGAGCATTTTTTCTTAATATCTGATATTTTGAGTGATAATTCTCGCTAGATTTTCGAAGAACAAACCTGTTGTCTCCCATAGACTTTTGCTTTTGTTTTCATTTTGACATTTCGTTTTTTTAATTCAAGTTGGCGTTAGGTTTTTGGAATTTAAATAAGTTCTCAGCAAAAAATTTGTTTAAAAAAATACATATGTGTTAATAGTGCTTGAAAATATCAATTTTTTCCTTACCTTAATTGTAATTTAGTCAGAATTGAATATGCGCTATCTGGGAAGACAATATCTACATGTAATATTTATTCTGTTTGTTGGCACTATATCCAAACACAAGCGCATCTTAAGTGTCTCAACAGTGAAACAATTTCTTATTTTCTAAGCTTGCGAATAAAACTTCACACTTAAAATTAACCCATTTATAACAAACATTTTATGAAGAAAATCCCTTCTTCTTTTAAAATAAAAATAAGCGAAATCGGCCCAATTTCATACAACCCTGCCTGACATGAAAATTTTCTCCACGATAAGGCTAGTAGCCATTTCTAACAGATTTTGGGGCACTTAGTCAAAAATGGAAACATATATACATATTTGAAATTTAAGAAAACAAGGCAAATAGCTAAATCGGCTAAAAACGGCAAATTTTTTTCTGGAAAACGGCTAACAAATCGGCTTCCGGCTAAATCGAAATTTCTCCGGCTGTTTGCTATCGCAACCGGCTAAATCTAGCCGGAAAACGGCTAAAATGGCAACACTGTTGACAAGTCTCATTAGCCTGCATACCATTCAATTTTGATTTTAGATTAAAAACATGTACAATGTTGTCAATTGAAGTACTTTTTTCAGAATCAGTAAAAAGTATTTAATACCCTGGGTACAGATATACATCGGCCAAAATATAAGGGTTTCGCAGCTAAATCTCTCCACGTTTTTTTTTTTAGTGATTTGCCTTGATCTTTACATTGTCGCATGTACACATGCAAATACATATCGTGTAAGAACACTTTTAGCGATATCGGTAAATAACGTGGCAATGCAGTGATATGAAATGAATATACATATGTATTGCGTTAATATTAATGCGTTAGACAATTTATGGCTAATTTTTGCGCACTTTTGCAGAAGAGGGCATTCTGCTATTAGGGCTGTCAACTTGGCTCAAACCGTGCCATTTTTGGTCCTATTTTACTTCAAATGGCACTTAATTATTCAATTTGACAAAAAGTGCCAAAATGGTACTTTTGAAAAATAGTAATATTTCAAAAAAAAAAAAATTTTGTGAAATCGTTTGCGGATTTATTTTTCTCAACTAAAATTTTCTTATTTGTATAGTGTATACAACTGGTTGGCATTCGACTTTTGTTTTAGCAATATCTTTCTTATTTTAATTGTAAATGGGAAGAACTAAAAAGAATGACACCTTTTTTTGCTGTTTTATTTTTCTATTTGGCACATTTTAGCACTTCTTTATCCTCAATATGGCACTTCATAGCTAAGTATAGTTTGCAGCCCTGTCTGCTATATTCCATCCCTTTAATCATGTAGTACATCGGGGGAATACGATGAAGCCGGGACTTATTAATTTATTTTAACCGTTAAATACATATGTTGTCGTAAATAAAAATAAAAATTGATAAGAAGGCAATGAAAGGTTATGGAAATGTTTTTAATTTTTAGTATTCTTTTCTAGTCACTAATATTTTTATGAGCATTCAAATGTCTGGTTACACAGTTGAAAGTGAAATTTTCTACGTTCACCGCGGAAATAGACAAAAGGTAGTATCAGAAAGTTTAATTCGACATGTAGTGCTTAACATGTTTTTAACAAAACCTATATAAATCCAAGTTTCAATCTTTGTGCAAAATTTAAAAAGAAATCAACAAACTCTGGCAAAAATTTCGAGGTTTTTAATTAGATTTTTTTAGAAATATTTCGAGTATGCAATTTTGTAGCCCATTTAATTATACCCGAGCGCACTTGTGCACAAGGGTATATTAATTTTGTTCACATAACGGTTGTTTGTAACAGCCAAAACGAATCGAGATAGATATAGACAAATGTATACATAAATGATCAGNATAGAAATCGATTAAGCCATGTCTGTCTGTCCGTCCGTCTGTTTCCGTTAATCCAAGGTAGGTTGGTATAGAAAATGGGCGAAATCGGACTGTAACCACGCCCACATCACATACAACGGTAATTTCCAGAAATACGAAAACTGCGATATTTTAGTAACTGCTGAAGATAATTTACTCAGAATTGATATTTACAATAATTTCAGACAAAAAATAACAATATTATAAATTTTTGGAAAATGGGCCACTTATGGTTACATGTGTATATCTTGGTAACCGCTCCGTTATATGGGATGTGGGCGTGGTTATTGTCGAATTTTTTAAATTTTCGGCGATTTGGTATGCTGTACCAAGCCCAACAGCTGTGCCAAGTTTGGAAGAAATTGGTGC
>NW_016157439.1:43457-55159 GCF_001687245.7 Rhagoletis zephyria
TGTTCCTGATCTTCACTCAAATTTTTTTTCCATCGGTAAAGCTGCTGAGAGTGGAAATGTCATCACGTTTGCAAAGAATAATGCCATAATGCAAAACAAAAACAAAAAAACAATTCTTACGGGTGCATTGGAAAACGGCATATATGTTGCTAATGTTTTAATGAACCAAAGAGTGGACAGAGTAAATGGGATTAGTGATGACGCGAGTGATTGGCATAAGCGGTTCGGCCACATAAATGTAAACGATTAAAAAAACTTGCAAAAATGAATATGGTGAATGGTTTAAGCATTCAAATTTCGAAAAACATTGACTGCTTTACGTGCGCGGTATGCAAAATTCAGAGCAAGCCCTATGCAAACTATAGCGGCGTTCATACAAAAAATATATTGGAACTTGTGCATACGGACCTATGCGGGCCGATGGGTGTGAATTCGGTTGGCGGTGCATCGTATTTTATCTCGTTTATAGACGATTACTCGCGATATGCGGCAGTGTATTTCTTGAAAAGAAAATCAGAAGCGTTTGACAAGTTCAAAATTTTTGCTGCGACCGCGGAGAAGCAGACTGGCCGCAAAATAAAAACGATTCGTAGTGACAATGGTAGAGAATTTGTCAACTCTCAGTTTGAGACATTTTTACGTGAAAAAGGCATTCGGCATCAAACCACTGTGCCGTATAGCCCCCAACAAAATGGTGTGGCTGAAAGAGCCAACAGAACTTTGGTGGAAATGGCGAGGTGTTTGTTAAACTCCTCAAATATGCCTCAATCATTGTGGGCTGAAGCGATAAACACGGCGGTGTACATTAGGAACAGGTGTCCTACTAAAGTTTTAGGTGCGGTTACACCTTATGAAAAATGGCATGGGCGAAAGCCGTCAGTTTCACATTTACGTACGTTCGGTTGCGATGCAGTGGTTCTGCAAAAGGGGCCAAGACCACGTGGTAGTAAATTTTCGCCGAAAGGAGTCAAGCTGAGGTTTGTCGGTTATCACTCAACTACGAAAGGTTATCGACTAATCAACCTGCAGACAAATCAAATCACAATTGCGCGTGATGTTATCTTTTTTGAAAAATCTTTCGAATCGAATTTAAGGGACGGTGATGACCGAGAAGAACCATTTTTTGTTGAACCTGAATCAAAAACAATTACCGTGGAAGCAACGCCGGGAAGTGAATGTTCAGAAGAAGGCAACAAGCGTGAAGAGCATGGGAAGCCGAGACCGAGTCTGATTATGAGGAGCCTCGTTCAAACAACAATAAGAGGAAGCGAGGAAGGCCAAAATTCGTGCGTACAGGTGGTGTAGGAAGGCCGAAGAAAGTTTATTGTACAGAGGCAGGTCCGGAGATGCTAAACTGTATTATCGAGAATCCGAGCACGGTGAATGAGGCGCTGAATTCTAAAGAAGCGGACAGGTGGAAAGAGGCCATGAAGGTTGAATATGAATCGCTGGTGCATACTGGAACGTGGGACTTGGTGGATCGACCTGTGGACAGAAATGTGATCGGTTGTAAATGGGTTTTCGCAATAAAATGCAAGCCTGATGGTTCCATTGAGAAGTTCAAGGCACGGCTAGTTGCGTTGGGTTGCTCACAGAAGTACAACGTTGATTACTGCGAGACATTTGCGCCGGTGGTACGTCATTCAACAATTCGCCTAGTTTTGGCGTTGGCGGCGAAGCACAAGATGCACATAGACATTGTTGCTGCATACTTGAACGGCGATTTGAAGGAGACAGTGTATATGCGTCAGCCACCCATGTTTGAAGATGCGAAAAATTCTTATAAGGTATGCAAACTTAAAAAGGCTTTGTACGGCCTGAAGCAAGCCGGTCGTGAATGGAACCGGAAAGTAACACAAATATTAGTGGAGATGGGTTTTGTAAGGTGCAAGTCGGATCCATCGGTTTATATTCATCGGAGCAATGCAAATGTTAGAATTATCGGCCTATACGTCGACGATATGCTTTTAGCGTGCTCAAACAAGCATGAGATGCGGAATACAGTAGCAGAATTAAATCAATACATCGAAGCGGTCGATCGCGGTCCGATATCCTTTTATTTGGGGATGAAAGTTGAACGCGATGGTGATCGAGGTGCTATTACTATCCATCAAAAGCGATATGCCGAACAACTTCTTCGGCAGTGGGGCATGGAAAATTGCAAACCAACTGCAACCCCATGGGCTCCAGGGACGGTGCTTCAAAGGTGTGACAAGCAGTGCAGTGACTTGAAGATGAAAGCTTACCAAAGTCTAATTGGTGGACTGATGTATCTAGCTGTCATCTCTCGTCCGGATATCTCGCATGTGGTGTCAAAGTCGTCTCAGTACAACTCGCATCCGCATAAAGAGCACATGCAGGCGGCAAAATACGTTCTTCGATATTTTAAGAAAAACCCGCATGGTAAATTAACTTTTTCTGCTAACTTTGAGAATTTTTTGTGTTTCACAGACGCTGACTGGGGTAGCGACAGTCTGGACAGGAAGTCCTATACAGGTTATTTTGTTACAATGGCTGGTGGAGCTATAGCCTGGGAGTCGCGAAAGCAGTCTGTGGTTGCGTTAAGCTCGATGGAAACAGAGTACATCGCATTGTGCCAAGGTGCTAAAGAGACAGTTTTTCTTCGTGGTATATTGCGTGAGTTAGGTTATCCGGAGTACACGAGAGGTCCTACTTTCATTTTATGTGACAACCAAAGTGCGCAGCTCATGGTGAAAAATCCGATGGTGCAGAAGCGAAGCAAGCACATCGACATCCGTTACCATTATATACGAGAAAAACACGAAGACGGGGTAATCGAGGTGGAGTATGTTCCGACGAATGAGAACGCAGCCGACATACTTACTAAAGCTTTGGGGAAGCAGAAACATATTTACAATTGTAAATTAATGAATATGGAAATGTAAATTTTAAACTTTAAATATGCGGGCTTGGTTTGAGAGGGCGTCTGTTGAATTCCAAATACAACTCTGCAAACCAATCCTGTACTCTTATACTACATGTACTTCATTTACATAGAGCTTATGTACTTAGTATCGACATTAAACAGTATTTAAGATCATACCACTTTTGTAAAACGGCACTCTGAATAAATACGTTAACCAGATCGGCACGAGTTTTCTTTCTCTGCGCGGAAAACTGTTACAGATTTGACAGCATTCACCTATTTTCTGACGTCGTAAAATACATTTTCGCAATATGAACAAGAATTAAATTTTCGAATTGTACTTATTTGCCGAAAAAAGTTGTACCTAAAAGTAGACAAATGTACCTAAAAATTAAACATGGCAACCTCGCTCTTGGGTACTATGTGTACTTTTGGACTCGCATCAAACAACCTTTAATATTTAAAATTCCCATGAAAGGAGTTTCTCCGAGCAGTTCCAGCCAAATTACTATATATATGTATGTAGGTATTCACCAAGTTGAGCAAGTGGCCTGGCGCTCAGACAATCCAGCAGATAACTCAAGCAACGACTGTTGCCAGAGTGCCATACCACCTGCTCAATTTGTGAATACCCCTTATGTTTTAACCAATAATTATGCCCCTTTGCAAAGGGCGGAGGCTATTGGAAAATCCATTGAAATACCAATGAAAATAAGAGGATGATTCCCGGTACATTATTTGGGTACGTTTTGATTGCACTTAAAATTGTGTGCTTGTATCGAACATACGATTTCATTTCAAAATTTTACAATCTGTAATGAAGTTCATTGTCAAGACTTTACTATACGTCTCCGTAGAGCAAAAAGTCTATTTAGCTTGCTAAATAGAGCGTAGAGTTGTCGTAGAGTTTTCGATCTAGCTTCGTTGGACTGTGTACACGGCGAAAAAGTCTCGCTAAATAACTCTCACATAGACTTTGTAGGTGAGTCTCTCGTAGAGCTCTATTGAGTGTTTACACGTCTCTAGCGAGATTTTTGTCTAAAACTCGCGTTTTTTCTCTACCGTGTACACTTAGCTTTAAAGTAGACAAATTTACATAAAAATTAAACATGGCAACCTCTCTCTACGGTACTATGTGTATTTTTGGACTCACATCACAAACAGTTTCTCCGAGCAGTTCCAGCCAAACTACTATATATATGTAAGGCGGTATTCACCAAGTTGAGCAAGTGGCCTGGCGCTCTGACAAAGCAGCAGATAACTGAAGCAACACTCTAAAAAATCTGATGAAAAATGCGACTATAAATCGAGTATTTTTTTGTTTATTTTTTAAATTTTTTGGTAAATTTACACGATGAATATGTATTTTTCTCGTTTACACATTTTTGTGTGTAAAAACCCTTTTTGCCAGCGGCTTTACACAGTTATACGGGTGAAATCAAACAGCAGATGTGTATTTTGTAGCTTGCACACATTTTCAGAGAAAATTTACGCACATCAGCTATGTATATTACACTCTAAAAAGTCCGAAATTTAAAAAAACTTTTCGTTGAATAATCGAGCATGAAATATCGCGAATAATTAGATAGGAAATCCGTAACCTACCTTTTAGCTAGGAAATCTACACAATTTTTTTTTAGAGTGAGTGCCAGACCACCTGCTCAAATGTTTTAACCAATAATTATGCCCCTTTGCAAAGGACGAAGGCTATTGGAAAAGCCATTGAAATGCCAATAAAAATAAGAGTATGATTCTCCGTACATTATTTGGCTACGTTCTAAATGTTTTTAAAATGGTTTGCTTGTATTGATTTAGCTTGCTAAATAGAGCGTAGAGTTGTCGTAGAGTTTTCGATCTAGCTTCGTTGGACTGTGTACACGGCGAAAAAGTCTCGCTAAATAACTCTCACATAGACTTTGTAGGTGAGTCTCTCGTAGAGCTCTATTGAGTGTTTACACGTCTCTAGCGAGATTTTTGTCTAAAACTCGCGTTTTTTCTCTACCGTGTACACTTAGCTTTAAAGTAGACAAATTTACATAAAAATTAAACATGGCAACCTCTCTCTTCGGTACTATGTGTATTTTTGGACTCACATCACAAACAGTTTCTCCGAGCAGTTCCAGCCAAACTACTATATATATGTAAGGCGGTATTCACCAAGTTGAGCAAGTGGCCTGGCGCTCTGACAAAGCAGCAGATAACTGAAGCAACACTCTAAAAAATCTGATGAAAAATGCGACTATAAATCGAGTATTTTTTTGTTTATTTTTTAAATTTTTTGGTAAATTTACACGATGAATATGTATTTTTCTCGTTTACACATTTTTGTGTGTAAAAACCCTTTTTGCCAGCGGCTTTACACAGTTATACGGGTGAAATCAAACAGCAGATGTGTATTTTGTAGCTTGCACACATTTTCAGAGAAAATTTACGCACATCAGCTATGTATATTACACTCTAAAAAGTCCGAAATTTAAAAAAACTTTTCGTTGAATAATCGAGCATGAAATATCGCGAATAATTAGATAGGAAATCCGTAACCTACCTTTTAGCTAGGAAATCTACACAATTTTTTTTTAGAGTGAGTGCCAGACCACCTGCTCAAATGTTTTAACCAATAATTATGCCCCTTTGCAAAGGACGAAGGCTATTGGAAAAGCCATTGAAATGCCAATAAAAATAAGAGTATGATTCTCCGTACATTATTTGGCTACGTTCTAAATGTTTTTAAAATGGTTTGCTTGTATTGATTTAGCTTGCTAAATAGAGCGTAGAGTTGTCGTAGAGTTTTCGATCTAGCTCCATTGGACTGTGTACACGACGGAAGGGTCTCGGTGAGTCTCTCGCAGAGCTCTATTGAGTGTTTACACGTATCTAGAGAGACTTTTGTCTAAATCTCGCGTTTTTTCTCTACCGTGTACACTTATCTTTATATGGGTATCAAAAGGAAGGTATTTTAAAGATCTCTAACTCAAAAATATTTTTAATAGGGCGCCACCTATTTTGATTCACATATTTATTTAATTTTTCGTTCAGAAAAAGAGGTAAAATATCACTTTTCATGGGTACCAAGAGAATGTTCTTAAATAATGCTTTCCCTATATACGAAATGTTATCCCTTAAGATAATAGTGTAAGGTTGCTACTTATTTTCGATTCTGCACAATTTACCTAAAACATCGCAATATGGTTATCAAATGAAAGGTATTGTTAAGAACTTTGGTCAGAAAATATTTTCGATCAGGGTTGCCACGCTTCTATGTAATAAAAATTTATATTTTGTTAATTTCAATCATTATCGTATTGCGGAATAGGGTTGCCACCTAAATTTTGGAGTAAGAAATTTGTTTAATAGATATCGAAATCCAATGCTTTTTTTATTTTCAAAATATTTTTTCAATGCTATCCAAATCTTGAAAACTCTAAAAAGTATATGCACTCCGGGCAAAACTGGGTCAACCTGGTACTGATTTATTGTTCTATAAATAATATTGTGTAAGCCTAAAAAGGGATTGTGATTGAAGATTAAAAAAAAAAGATTTAAATTTGTTTTAAAATTTATCATTTGAGGCAATATAATTTAACCGAAATTTTGCTTTTCGAGCTCTTGGGGCGGCGATCAATACAAACATAAAAAAATTTTGAGCAATCAATTAATAATACTGGCCAAAATAAACATTTATCTGAGCTAGGGCTAACCATTTCTAATAGATTTTGGGCCGCTGAATTCGAATCTGAACTCAGAATCGCTGCTCAGCTCCGGCGTTTAAATATCATATACATGCGAAAATGCGGTTTTTGGCCTATATTCGAGGTTTCGTAGCCATAGCACCATAACAAAAATAGTGCTATGTTACGTAACCTCGAAAATAGGCATTTTCGCATGTTTAGGTCAGGATATATAGAAAACATGATCTTATAGAACAATTCTGAGTTCAGATTCGAATTCAGGGATCCAAAATCTATTATAAATGACTAGCATTACCTCAGTAAAAATCAAAAGTTAAAGATTTGTTGAGTAGTGCTCTTCGGCTTCGTTCGTTTTAAATCGAAATGATTGCGTATAGCACTAATGTTTTTACGTTTTGCAAGAGATTCTGCCGAAAACAAAAATATTTTTGACGTTTTTTCGTTGCAAAATACACAATCAGAAAAATAGTCCATGATTTCACGTCTACGGAAGTATAAGCATGTATGCTTTCCGCACGACGCATAGTAGGTAGGCTTTCTATGCACCTTATTAAGTAGAAAGAAAACATAGTTTCATATAATATATAGCCAAACCATTAAATGATTGTTTTAATTATAGGTATTAGAAAAGTTCATAATCAAATAAATTTATCCGCAAACTACACAAAATCAAGAGAGAGAGACATTTACATCGTTCTGCCAAGTAGTTAATACCGGAATTTCAATCTGCCAATTTAATTTTAGACTTGAAATCGTTGCCGGAATAGCATATGAATATTTCAGACTTAACTAAATAATAAAGCTTTCCCTGCTATCATCACACGTTTGGGGTGTTCTGCCACGCTTTTATTACCGGCTGATCCGTCTGCAAAAGTTATCCTGATAATTGTGGACTATCAGAGCCTCAGTGGATAGAATTACAGCCTTAACTAATAATAGGTTTGGTCGTTGATTTTTACAAATTGAAGGGCGTTCTTCCTTCCATTGCTACGCTGATCAGGGTCTTATTTCACGGATAACACCTCAGCATACCTCCCGTAAGGTTCTGGCAAAAACAGGACCTTAACTAAATAACTACGACAAAATGTCAGCGGCTCTCTTACTATTACTATATAGTCATCATCGATCCTATTTCAAAACTTTTCAGAAATTCACTTTTGAATATTTCGTTATCTGGCTCACAGATTATCCAAAACCCAGATACTCTAAAAAAGATATTTTTATTGGCATCTCTAAAGCAGCTCCATAAGCATTTCCTGTGTAAATTTAAAAAGTTTTTTGTTTTTCTTGTAAAATTTAAAT
Organism: Rhagoletis zephyria; assembly: GCF_001687245.7. Taxonomy (NCBI): domain Eukaryota; kingdom Metazoa; phylum Arthropoda; class Insecta; order Diptera; family Tephritidae; genus Rhagoletis; species Rhagoletis zephyria. The sequence goes on from NW_016157439.1 coordinate 51,336, forward strand.
TTTGTCAATAGTACCTTCTGCGTAGATGCCCCGCAAACATATTCTGAGCGCTCAGAATATATGAGTCGGAAAGGAGTCCTAGGTAAGTAACAAATATGAGTTTCAAAAACAAACATTTTTTTACTCTTATATCCAAGTTATGAGCCAGCACTTTGTGCCAGTATAAAAACAATAACGACTAGAAATTTATATCTAAACTTGTTTATACAGATATGAAAAATAATTAGGAAGGAAAAATAAACAAAATTTAGCTGCAGCAACTGCTATTACATGAATGCTGCAATATATGAACATATGTATATATGTATGCGCAGAGGTTTGTATATAAATATGCAACAGTATTTGAAATGAATTCCTTGCTAACATGGCTCTAAAGTAAGTTCATTAAGAGAGTTGAAGAATAAAGCCAATAAGAGTCACAGAACAGCTTACAAGGAGCTCGGAAAGTAGGCATTTATGAGGCCAATAAGAGTCATTTAAGAGCTTCAAAAAGAGTCCAAAATGAGCCGTATATGAGCCCAATAAGAGTCCAATATGACTCATATTGAGGCTCATTTGATGTATGAATTTAAGCTCATATATGACGACCTTCGCAGGAAGGGAAACACCCTCATTTCGGACTCTTAAATGAGCTCATAATAAGCACAAAGGCTCCGAAATGGGACTCCTTAAAGACTCATTTATGACTCCAAATGTTTGCTGGGTGGGTACGTACATACTAGAAATGCCAAAATATTAGGAAATTGTAGTCCCGGGGTTTCGGGATATTTTTGAAGTATTTTGAAGGGATTCATATTGAGTCATAATTATGAATATGAGTTAGGGTGGCCAGATGCGCTGATTTAATCAGTACATGCGCTGATTTTTTTTCTATTGTACTGATTTTTAAGAGCCCGAAATCAGTACGCAAAATCTACTGATTTTTAGAGTTTGTACTGATTTTTACATTTACTAAATACTTTTGTAAATTGGTGTGATTGACATTTGCTTGAGGTTTAATGTTCAAAACAATGGTTTTGGACAACTCATACGTGTGAGCAGATTGAAAGCATTAATTAAATTTAAACCATTATTAAAAAGGTGTCAACTTGCAATTGTTTCGTTTCCTAGGATTTCGCAAAATAACAAACTGTTTTGGTTCAACCCAACCCAACTCCACGATTTGCAGGTTTTACAGGATTTACAGGAAAAGCTGGTTTCGCCATTAATAAATCTTATGAAAGGTGGTGGTGAGTTAGTCATATATTAAGTACACTGAGAAGATGACAATAAGAGATAATGTTTTGATTATAATTAAACATCCACTGAGAAATCGGCTGTCAGTTTGTCAAACTTAAGACGACTACTGCTACGGTGCAATGTAAGTTCTAAACATTTGGAAAAGGAGGAAACTACCCACTCTTGGATATGATATATGTAGCTTTGAATGTGAATGTTGTATTTTATAAGCACACCAACTAAATATGTTTTAAATTTGTAGCTTAAAATATGCAAACAGATTCTGACTCGAGCTCGTCTTCTACTGAAACTGAATGGGCTACAATTTTTTATTTTTTTTTCTCAATTTTTATAAATTTTTTAGAAAGTTTGAGACTTCAACTCACTTGTCTTTTGTTATAGAATTAACCATGATAAAAATATAGTAACGTAAAACCGTTCTCTCAATTCGTCGGCCATGGATTTTTTTTTGAAGTTTGCCAACAGTTTAAAATCATATAAAACTGAGAGTAAAAAAAGGAATTGTTCAAAGTTTTTGTTGTTTGAGATTGAAAATGAGAATGTGTGTGTGAGTTTGTTTGTAAAATTTTAAAATTAAACTGCTTGCAAACGTCAAGAATTTGACGAATTCCTCTCAGCGGTTCTACCTTTCTATTTTTTTTTATCATGGAACTAACTATATTTTTATAAAAAATTAAATTAAGTAAAGAAAGAGAAAAATTTCAAAACCTGTCAATACATTTTACTACTATTTTCGTGGGCACAGCTGTACATACATACGTAATACCTTTGATTTGTTTTAAAGTAATGAATTTTTATATTGATAATACTATATCTATTTAAAAGTCTATTCGTTATTTTTTGTTAAATTAATGGCCTGTTATTTGGTTGTTGTATTGTTAATAAATAACAAGTAAGAGCAGCGCTGTCTTCGGCTATGCCGCAGGCTTCTTACCTTTCATGAGTATCTGAAAATTTTACTTTAATAGATTACTGTATTTAAAAAAAATTATATATTTACAGAATACATAGATAGAGGAGATACATATATGAAAACCCATATCTAAACAATCAGAGGTATGGAATATATACCTTATATAGCACCAATCTAAGTGATGTTCACTGCTGTGTTATCGGTATGTATACCGTTAACACAATTTAATGGGTTTAGACTCCTACATCGTATCGTAATAAATGGTATCTGAACAATCAGTGGTATAAGAGATAAAGATTATACAGCGTAGATTTGACGATTTTCTCAGTAGTCTTTGTATTATTATTTATAGGATAGCTTACGAAATTTATCTGTGTTAGCAGTCCAAATAAAGCAGTTTTACAGTAAAACGGCATATCTGAACAATCAGTTGTATGGAGGATATAATAGGTGAACCGATCTTTGTTAATTTTACTGTAAAGTTTCTGTTGGTAATTTGTGTAAATATTGCGAAATTACATGTTTCTAGCTGCATATATGGAGAAGTTATAACAAAGAATCTCGAATCAGAACAATCAGTTGTATGGAGGCTATAGGTTATAGCGACCCGATCTTCGCCATTTTCACTGTAAGTATGTTTTTGATAATGGGTGGAAATATTGCAAAATGTCATGTTCCCAGCTGCATAAATGGAGGAGTTATAACGAAAAATCTCATAACTGAACAATCAGATGTATGGGAGATATATGTTATAGTGACCCGATCTTTGTTATTTTCACTATAAGTATTCTGTTAACAATGAGTGAAAACGGCGCGAATTTGTTGGTTCCTAGCTGCATGCATGGGGAAGTTATCGCAAAAAATCTCATATCTGAACAATCAGTTGTATGGAGGCTATAGGTTATAGCGACCCGATCTTCGCCAATTTCCCTGAAAGTATTTTTATTTAATGAATGACAACAGTGCCAAATTTCATGTTCCTAGCTACTTAAATGGAGGAGTTATAACGAAAAATCTTATATCTGAACAATCAGCTGTATCGGAGCTATATGTTATAGTGACCCGATCTTTGTAATTTTCACTCTAAGTTTTCTGTTGATAATGGGTGGAAGTATTGCAAAATTTCATGTTCCTAGCTGCATAAATGGAGAAGTTATAACGAAAAATCTCATATCTGAACAATCAGTTGTATGGGAGATATATGTTACAGTGGTCCAATTCTTCCGGTTCCGACAAATGATTAATACATTATAAAAATACACCCACCTACGAAATTTCATCCGGATGTCTCGAAAACTGGGAGACTAGATTGCATACAAACAGACGGACAGACAGACAGACAGACAGACAGTCGGACAGACGGACATGGCTTAATCGACTCAGCTCGACGTTCTGATCATTTAAGTATACATTTTAATGGGTCTATCTCTTCTTATTCTGGTACTTACAAACATCGGACCAAAGTTATAATCCATTTCATGCTCATGAAAGGTATGAAAATACGCTTAAAAATGAGCTGATTTTTATGGCTTTGTACTGATTTTTGATCCCAACTGTACTGATTATGTCACTATAATACCTGGCCACCCTATAATGAGTAAACATTCAATATCTGAAAGCATTTAAACACACCATGAAATAAAACTATTTAAAATCTACGATAAACTGATTG
>NW_016157439.1:55178-60759 GCF_001687245.7 Rhagoletis zephyria
GCGAAATTTCATGTTCCTAGCTGCATGCATGGGGAAGTTATCGCAAAAAATCTCATATCTGAACAATCAGTTGTATGGAGGCTATAGGTTATAGCGACCCGATCTTCGCCAATTTCCCTGAAAGTATTTTTATTTAATGAATGACAACAGTGCCAAATTTCATGTTCCTAGCTACTTAAATGGAGGAGTTATAACGAAAAATCTTATATCTGAACAATCAGCTGTATCGGAGCTATATGTTATAGTGACCCGATCTTTGTAATTTTCACTCTAAGTTTTCTGTTGATAATGGGTGGAAGTATTGCAAAATTTCATGTTCCTAGCTGCATAAATGGAGAAGTTATAACGAAAAATCTCATATCTGAACAATCAGTTGTATGGGAGATATATGTTACAGTGGTCCAATTCTTCCGGTTCCGACAAATGATTAATACATTATAAAAATACACCCACCTACGAAATTTCATCCGGATGTCTCGAAAACTGGGAGACTAGATTGCATACAAACAGACGGACAGACAGACAGACAGACAGACAGTCGGACAGACGGACATGGCTTAATCGACTCAGCTCGACGTTCTGATCATTTAAGTATACATTTTAATGGGTCTATCTCTTCTTATTCTGGTACTTACAAACATCGGACCAAAGTTATATACCATTTCATGCTCATGAAAGGTATGAAAATACGCTTAAAAATGAGCTGATTTTTATGGCTTTGTACTGATTTTTGATCCCAACTGTACTGATTATGTCACTATAATACCTGGCCACCCTATAATGAGTAAACATTCAATATCTGAAAGCATTTAAACACACCATGAAATAAAACTATTTAAAATCTACGATAAACTGATTGTAAAACTCACATATCGCTAGCTTAGAGTGAAAAGTTGCCACTTCACTTTTTATGAAAAATTATATTTTGGTATAGGAGGTTAGATAAATTAAAAATGCATCATTTCGGAAAGGGGAAAAGGTCCTTTTTTATGTTTTCACGTTTATATTCAATGAAGGGAAAATTTTCTAAGTCCAAAAAAAGCTCCGAAAATTCGATAAGGCCAAAATAGTTCGATATTTTTTAATAAAGATCGAATCCCTCTGATTCGTTAGGAGTTTTGCTTTGCTTTTAACAGTCAAAAAGTTGTATTCAAAGTTTTGCGAAAGACTTGAAAAAATAGGCTATAAGAAGTTTTTTCCTCTCCTGTAAAATTTTTAAATTGGGACTTAGCAACATTGCACTATAAGCTAGCGATATTTATTAACAAAAGACAAATTTTAAAGCAAAAATGTTTTAAATTGTATTTAAACAACCAAGTGATTGAGGATTGTATACATCACAAATACAATGTAAATACCAGGTACTTTTGGAAGTAATGATCAGGGAACGGATTATATGGAAATTGCCTTTTTTCCTGCTAAAGCGACAGAATATATTCGATTAAGAATGTCTACGATTTAGCTTTCCCTGATTCCATATATCGTTGGTAGCAACGCGAGAGAGAATCTTCGCGTTCGTTTGAAATAAAACCCACTCGCGTTTTTTTATAAACGTTATAAAGGGTTTACTTAACAACTAAATTATGTTTATGTATATATATACGGAATGAAAATATATATGTTAATTACATCCGGGAAATGTTTCACTTGCGCAAACTTTTTTTTTCGTGTAGTATTTGGATTTTTCATGCTTTTAATGAATTCAAATTCAAAACATAACCAAGCGGCGAAAAGCTTCGAATCCTTCATCGGAATTAAAAAAACGAAACAAAATGTGTGTTTTATTACAGAAGCTATTGCTGCAACCTGTTATTTTAAAATAAAATATTTATAGCTAGTTTTAAATCTGAATATAACATGTAACTCAAGTCCGTATTTCTTAATAGGTCCTTGCTAGGAAAAAATTCCCAAACTGTAGATATGAAAATTACTGCGTTGCGAGTAAAAATTTCAACAATTTGAATATGACAACTTCTTACGCAATTTTCACTTTATTTCATTAAACAAACACACAAAAAATCATTAGATCATTAAAGCCGCTTTATTCCCTAAAGAATGATACCAAACACTTATATTATTTACAACTTTTCAAAAATGCATTTATGATCAGCCTTTGTACTAGCTCGATCCATAGTGCGTCGTGCTTGCAGTTGGGTTCATTTCTGCCAATTCGAGATATGGCCTTTTGCAACGTTCTGTAAAAGAGGAAAGCAAACAATTATGCAGAGGGCGCTGCTCTATATGCATTTCAATATTCTTGGGGCGTATAAATAAACGAGTAAATAAATATTTTGTTGTGGGCTCATGGGTTAGAGCTTATTCCCTGCAGTGAAAACCCAAACCAGTTAGAAAAAATACTAGTTCATAAACTAGTATGTGCCTACCAGTTCGACATTTTCGAAGAACTGAAGCGCTCAGCGACATCTGCCTTTGAATAGCCAAAGCCTAAAATAAAACGCAATTAATTGCCTTTCCTACAAATGTCGGCTGAGGCGTCACGTGAAGACTACTGGTTCTGGTTCTGGGATCGCAGGTTCGAGGCCGCTTGGAGGTCGTTAAGATTTTTGAAGTTAGATCAATGTAAGTAGGAATAATTATTTCAATTTAAATATAAATAACAAACTTAAAAATCTAGTTGCATTACAAAAAAAAAAGAAACAAATATATGGGAAGAAATACTTGTGCCATATAAAAATAGATTAAAAAAAATATTTTTTTTATTAAATCTAAGAATAACAAAAACCAACCGTAAAAAAATATAAATAAAAGAAATATAAAAAAAATATATAAAAAAAAAATTTCCCTGCACCAGGGCTTGAACCTGGTACCTCAGGCATACCACGCGAGTGCTTTGCTCTGTCGGCCATTGCGACTGTGGGAGCGCCACGAGCAAAAAGGCGTACTAATGCTTTTCATAGGGGATGAATTGGCAGACTATCTCATCAACTGGTATGATGCTACTAGTATTTCTACTAGTAGATGCTGATGCATAGCCTGACAATTGACATCTCGTAGGACATCGCAATGTTAAAAATACCAGTCGCTAACATTGAAAAAGGATAGAACGTGAACTAGTTGGGCTGAAACGCAAACTGGTAGAATTCTAGTTCACAACTTGTAGCTTTCCCTGCAGGGATTGTTTCGAATGAGCGGGTCTTATTTATTGCCCTTTAGTTTGAGTTATGTAGTGTGCTCATGGGTTAGAGCTTATGGAATTGAATGCGCGGGGTCTTATTTATTGCCCTCTATTTTGAAAGTTTTGCGGCGGAACCGCTTATCACCCAACCAAATATAGTTTCTTACGCTATTACATTATCTTGTATTTTTTGGACTCCGGGTCGGAGAATTTGTGGAATAATGTCGCTTCCAATAACCAGATCTAAAGGTGCTGGTTTGCTGAAATGGGGGAAATAGTTTATGGGCACTGAACTGTTTAATAAATTCACGACTTACGGGGGAAATCGCTAAGTGCTCCGTTAACTGCTTGAATATGACAGCTTTTGTATTTATCTTCCGCTGTGCCTTGCGGTAGTTATATTTAGTTCACATGCGTTCTTAGCGCGTTTTGAGTTACATCCACCAATATGAAATACTTCCAACTGTGAATGTTCGGTTGGGAGCTTCAACCTCTTTTGAGCTGCTGACGAAATAAAGGTTCTTTGGGACCCTTGGTCAAGCAATGCTCTGACCCTGCAGGGAAAGCTACTAATTGTGAACTCGAATTCTACCGGTTTGCGTTTCAGCCGAACTAGTTCACGTTCTATCCTTTTTCAATGTTAGCGACTGGTATTTTTAACATTGCGGTGTCCTACGAGATGTCAATTGTCAGGTTATGCATCAGCATCTACTAGTATAAATACTAGTAGCATCATACCAGTTGATGAGATAGTCTGCCAATTCATGCCCCGGGAAAAGCATAAGTGTGCCTTTTTGCTCGCGACGTTCCAGCAGTCACAATGGCCGACAGAGCAAAGCAATCGCGTGGTAAGCCTGAGGTCCCAGGTTCAAATCCTGGCGCAGGGAAAATTTTTTTATTTTTTATTTTATTTTTATTTTTTATAAATTTATTTTTTTGTTTATGCTGTTTTTTAAATTTAATAAAAAAAAATATCCTTGTTTAATTTCTTTGTTTTTACAGCGCAAGCATTTCTTCCTAAATGTTTTTTTGCAATTCAGTTAGATTTTCAAATTTGTTATTTATTTATAAATTGAATAAATTATTTTTAATTACATTTATTTAATTTTTAAAATCTTAACCACCTCCAAGCAGCCTCGAACCTGCGATTTCAGAACCAGAACCAGTAGTCTTCACGTGACGACACAGCCGACATTTGTAAGAAAAGCACTTAATTGCGTTTTATTTTTGGCTTTGGCAATTGAAAGGCAGATGTCGCTGATCGCCTAAGTTCTTCGAAGTTGTCGAACTGGTAGGCACATACTAATTAATGAACTAGTATTTTTTCAAACTGGTTTGTCTTTTCACTGCAGGGGAGTTGAAACCGTTCTCTTCGATGCTCTATTGTCAATATTGCAGTTGGGAGGAGAACTTCATTTTCATTGGCATTTCGGAGCGAGTTAACATGCGCGGAGTTTGAGCAGGTGGGTTTCTTATCCGACTTGTTTATGTAGACGGCTGTAAACATATCTCGGAAAGATTGCCATTCTTCATAACTGTAGTGTACTTAACAAGCGAGAGACGTCTTTCCTTATTGGGTGTCGGCAGCCAAAGAGGCCTTTATTATTTTTCATCTGTTGCAGCTACTCTCGAAACATACACATCGATATACAAGCAGTTATAATATGTAAAAGCAATGCTGCCTACTCAAACAATATTTATTCCCCTTAGCTCTAGTGTTACCAACATTACACCCCCGTACTAATTTATTTACATATTCGTTTTAAACAAATTCAGATACACTGTGCATTAATTCAGATTCGCAAATATTAGTTATCCTAGCTTACATACGTTCGCTACATTTAAATTATATTTAAAAGAATAAAATAAAATAATAAAAGAAAAGTAAAAGGGAATTGAAGAAAAATAACATTTTTCAAACAACATATTTTAATCGTAAACCTCGTCGATACCTAAACGTCTTGGCTTAGAAATTGTTCGTTTCGGACGGACGTTGTCGGCCGACGGGTGATTTTCTAGCGTGCTATTTTCAGCTTCGTAGGCACCAGTGCTATTTGGTGAACCAGCATTGGGATCAGATTTTAATGACGAATTTAGGGTCGGTGGCGGTGGTATCGGTGGTGGTTCTCTATTCTCATTGTCGATTTTACGCTCTACTTCCCCCTTCTCGCTCTTTGTTGTGACGGGTTGAATGGGTTTAATTTGATTTATATGTCTTTTAATCAGTCTGCAATTTTTTTCCATACGACATAAATACATACGTGGGCCCAAAACTTTCTCAATACGAGCACTACACCACTGCACATGGTTAGGATCGCAACGGTCTTCGATCATTACCCCGACACCAGCCTGAAACCTTGTTTCCCTTCTTCCGCGATACTGAGCAATTTGTTTTTCCTGGGTCTGGCGCATTCGTGCCACGGCCGAATCGTTAAGCGTGTCCTC
>NW_016157439.1:67036-67467 GCF_001687245.7 Rhagoletis zephyria
ACATTCGAACGGGCAAAGCCTTTCGAGGCAGTTAAAATTTCCGGGTATATGTATGTATGTACGTGCCTTTGGTTGTGCAGTTGCAGTATACTGAAAGCTGCACTGCTTGTGGGGGCGAAAAATAGGCGCAAAACGTAACAGACGGAGAAAATTAATTTGAATTAATAAGCATAAATGCAAACTAAAATTTTACCGTTACAGACGGCAGTAATGCGAATAAACCAGCCGCAAGGTCGTGGGTTCGAGTCCCACGGCCAGTATACTTTTTTTATTTCTTTTTCATTCTTTTTTTTATAAGTTCTATATTTTTTTTACGTTACTTTCAGTTAGTTGTTGTTGAATTTTNTAAATGAAAATAACATAAAGTAAAATTAAATATATAAAAAAAAATAAAATAAAAAAATATAAAATAAATAATAAAAACAAAAAAT
>NW_016157439.1:67567-68833 GCF_001687245.7 Rhagoletis zephyria
GTGATCGCGTGCGCTGTGCTGTGTTGCGCTATTACTTTTTGAGTTTGCGCATTGGTTGGGTGGCGATCATAAGGGATCACTTGCTCTTTATTTTGTGGGGCTGTGGTCTTTTGGGTCGATCAGGGTTGTTCGATTTCTTAATATTTTCTTTTATGCTAGCCTTTTTTGGAATGGCCTTTATTTGAGTGAACATGCAGTAACGAGTTATGTCTTTTTTGACAATACATGCATTTGAATGGTGACTTGCACTCTGTCAAGGTGTGATTGAGGGCGAGGTAGTTACGGCATAATTTATTAGCTTTAACAAATTTTATGCGCCTTTGTATTGTTAATATTTTAAATATAGGACATTTTTTCATGGTATGTGGTGTGTTACTAAAATAGCAAGAAAACACCATTTTGGAACATGTCGTAAAGGCCTTTGTTTTACTGTTGGATTTATTAGATCAGAAGTGTTGCTTACTCATTTTGGGAACTTCATTTCTACCCTTTCTAATAATTGAAATCTGGACGTTAGGAATTCGTCCATTTGAGACCATGAGGGAAGATCTTTTCTGATGGGCAGTGATTGTTCCCAAAGTATTCGGGTATCTCTGGGCAATTTGGATACGCAAATATGTATTAGAATGGGGTCCCAACTGTCTGTTAAAACCTCTTGGGTATTTAAAATGGACAGACATGTTTTGATTTTGCTTTGGAGGGCAATAGTTTGTTTACTATCTTCTTCGTGAAAACCAGGAAGATTCATTATAACTTGGATTTGGTTATCCACTAGTATGCGTTTATTTTCGTAACGCTCGCTTAATGCTTGCCATGCCAGATCAAAATTCTCGTCGCTAAGAGGGAACTGATTGACGATTTGACCGGCGTGCTCTTTTGTTTTATGCCGAAAGTGGTATAATTTCTGAGCGGATGATAATTGGGGGGGGAGGGGAGGGGGGGCTTATGTAGACGGCTGTAAACATATCTCGGACAGATTGCCATTCTTCATAACCACCGTGGAAAATCTCTGTATCACATGGCGGGAGTTGCAGATACATGTGAGGATTTTCCTCTATGTGTGAATTCTGCGCTTCTCNATTCATTAGAACTTGGATTTGGTTATCCACTAGTATGCGTTTATTTTCGTAACGCTCGCTTAATGCTTGCCATGCCAGATCAAAATTCTCGTCGCTAAGAGGGAACTGATTGACGATTTGACCGGCGTGCTCTTTTGTTTTATGCCGAAAGTGGTATAATTTCTGAGCGGATGATAATTGGGGGGGG
>NW_016157439.1:75959-76964 GCF_001687245.7 Rhagoletis zephyria
TTATGTAGACGGCTGTAAACATATCTCGGACAGATTGCCATTCTTCATAACCACCGTGGAAAATCTCTGTATCACATGGCGGGAGTTGCAGATACATGTGAGGATTTTCCTCTATGTGTGAATTCTGCGCTTCTCGGGAGTGAGAGCTTGGGGGACTTATAGCCGGATCAATCTAAGTTGATCTAAGATCTTCGCTTTAGTCATTTCATAAGTATCAATACTAAATTGATACTTGCCTTCCGCCAACGCCAAAAACTTATCTGGAAGGTCTTCATCATCCTTTAAAAAAAGTGAGTCATATGCGGCTTGTAACCGTGCCCAGCGATTGTCAATAGTTTTTTCTTTAATTTCGAGGGCCGACTCTGTGAATTCCTCTATGGGAGAAGAGGTGAGTCTGGCACAATATCTCCTGAAGCCATCATTTTCAATGTTAAATTATTGCGCACACGCGTCATGAGATTTTCGTTTTTCTGAGTTCTTTGCTTCGGCAGAAGTCTGAAGCTTTTCAACGATTTTTGCGGGAGTTGCTTTCCTTGGAATTTTGGAAATAACTTTGGGGCTTTGTTTAGTTGGCATTTTGAATAATTGTGTTTTTGTGGACTGTATGTAAATTTGTGACCAGTGAATTTTACTACTGGGATGTATTTTGTAATTTCGATTTATATGTATTTTTATATATGTATATCTTTTTTTGTGGTTTGGATGTGTTTTTTGGGTAAATTTGCAGCTGGGTTATTACCACCAAATTTATTTCTGGGTTTACTTTCTTGTATTTATAGATGCAATCCCGTATTCCTCGGACTCGGACTAGTAAAACTGTCAAAACATAAAAATTCGCTCAAAGCGGGTGAGTAACATTGAAAAGTAGNGTTATTACCACCAAATTTATTTCTGGGTTTACTTTCTTGTATTTATAGATGCAATCCCGTATTCCTCGGACTCGGACTAGTAAAACTGTCAAAAAATAAAAATTCGCTCAAAGCGGGTGAGTAACATTGAAAAGTA
>NW_016157439.1:86384-95959 GCF_001687245.7 Rhagoletis zephyria
AAATTTCAGAGATGCTTGAAACTGCAATATTTCGAAATTTAAGGACGCTAATTTACTCAAAATTGATACACTCCGGCTTACCACCTAGCGGTAGGTTTCGGAAAGGTGAAAAAACATATATTTAATACTTGCGCCGGGTGTTTAATGTTCGGCTCCACACGAACTTAGACTTTCTTACTTGTTGATATTAATGTTTTTTGATGATAACAGGCTATAGTTTGGCGGTAACAAATATTTTTTGGCGGTTTTCTTCTGTATATATGTACACCATTAAGTGACCGGGTCTAAAGTTCACTTCACTTTTGTTTGTGTTATGTAAATTGTATGTTTTCACAGGTGCCTTCCTGTTCACTGTTTTTCGCGTTAAGTGATTGCTTGTGGATTTGTTTATAATCACTTTCGTGCTTTGTAATAAATTTTCACTTATATAGTTTTTGTTGTTGTGTCCATATGCCCATAGGTGCCTTTCGTTACGGCGAGGAAGGACCATGGCAACGCGAGAGGGAATCTTCGCGTTCGTTTGAAATAAAACCCACTCGCGTTTTTTATAAACGCTATAAGGGTTTATTTAACAACTAAATTATGTTTAACAGGTCTATTCTGCGCTGGTAATAAAAAGTTTGTAACCGGTAAATAAAGTTCCTGTCAATTTTTAAACCCTTTTCGCATTCTCTGTACTCTTGTAACCGGTAAATTTTGCTACCATCTCATAAGTTGGTAACAAAGGATTGCCCCGTGAAATATGCAATGCCAGAATCTGCATAATTTTTCTTAGCTGAATTGCTGAATATTTTAACTGCATTACCAACGATCCTAGAATCGCGATGACAAGAACTGGTAACATTTTTTGGTAATAAAATTTTTCGGTTACAAAATCTTCGGTAACGTGCAGAAGGTATATATATATACGGAATGAAGATATATATGTTAATTACGTCCGGGAAATGTTTTCTGTGGTGGCCGTTTTCCCGTGTGCGCTCGGTTAGACGGTTGAATTTGGAGTGCTTTTCCTTTCTCCACTTTCTTTTTACCATAACCATAAAGTGGTGCAAAGGTGCAGAGAGGCCATTAGGGTGCTCCTTCATTACAATCGGGCGATTGTATAGTTGGCTTAGTTCGGAAATGTGCTAAGTCCACTTTTTATGAAAATTGAGATTTTAATGCCGTAAGATAGCACAACTCAAAATACATCATTACAAAAAAAAAGTTATCGTAATATCGTTCTTAATTGTTATGCAGTGGTATGCAAATGTGCTAAGTCTAAAAGAAATCAAGAAAAAAATGTAGACGATAACTCGAGCAAATATTAAGATATCTCAACGAAATTTGATATGTACCTTTATACAAGGTAGGTTAGTATTAAAATGGGCGAAATCGGACTGTAACCATGCCCACTTCCCATATAAAGGTATTTTCCAAAAATGCAAGAACTACGATATTTCAGTAAATATTGTATGCAAATTGTTGAAAATTAGTATGTGATGAAGAATTTTGGTAAAAAATTATTATGACATTTTTGGAAAATGGGAGGGAAATCGGACAATGACTGCGCGCATCTACCATATTACGGTAATTTACAGAAACACGAAAACTGCGATCAATAACTACTAAAGCTAATTCACTTAAAATCGATGGTTGCGATAACCACTTAGCATACAATTAGATTATTATCAATTTTTGGATAATGGGCGTGCCGCCGCCCACTTATGACCACAAATGTGTAACTCGGTAACCGATTTATAAAGTTCTACCAAACTCGGTGCNACCACTTAGCATACAATTAGATTATTATCAATTTTTGGATAATGGGCGTGCCGCCGCCCACTTATGACCACAAATGTGTAACTCGGTAACCGATTTATAAAGTTCTACCAAACTCGGTGAACTTAATAACCTTGGTATGGAAAAACGATTCGTTGAATATGATTCAAGTCGGACTAAAATCACACCCGCCTCTCGCCTATCGAACGGTAAATTTCAGAAATACGGAAACTCTGATATTTCAATAACTGAGGACACTAAATTACTCCAAGTTAATACTTACAGCAATATCTTAACAATAAATAAGACTGCTATAGACTTTTAGAAATTAGGCGTGACACCGCCCACTTTATGACTACAAAGATGTATTTCGGTTACCACTTTATCGATAAATCTTTTAACAATAAAAAAATAATGAAAAACATGTTGATAGAAAATGTGCTAAGTCCATACTAAAAGAACAAAATCATAAAGAGAAATAAAATTGCTTTTTGTTGCCGCTTTTAAGATATTTGCCTTTTTTAACTTTAATTGTAAAGAGCAATGGAAAAAGCCCTTATTCCTTGTAATATGAAAGTTCCATATTTAAATTGGGCACCCTTGTATCAACTCGTTTAGTACATTCAAAGCTTTTCTTCGCGAAAATCTAATGAAAACGCTGCCAGAAAACTTCAAAATGCATCTTTTGGTTCAATGTTGCTATAACTAGAGATTAAAATTTTGTGAATTAAAAACTAGAAAGGAGAAAATTGTCAAAGATTCAAACTACACATTTTTTATATAATGGAACCAGTTCACAGTTTTTCTCTTTTTACTGGAAAAATAAACATTACAAAAATGTATTTTTTGATTATTTTTCGGTTTTTGTCTTTTTTAGTGCCTTCTTTTGCCTTTTTTGTGATTTCTGGTGGCTTTTCCTGCCTATTTCGCTTTTTTGTTTTGCCTTTTCTAGCCAATTTCATTATTTTATTTAGCCTTTTATAAAGATTTTTTGGTCCTAAAAACCCGTTCTCTGGTAATGATTAATAAACAAAAACATTAAACAAAAATATATAAAAACATTTCTCTAAACATTTTTATTCTACTCTATAAAGAAATGGCGAATGGCCAATTTTTTGCCATTCTTTTTCGCAAATTACTCGAAATTTTGAGGGTGTACGAGTCAAATGGATCTCAGAATCGGATTCAGCGGGTCGAAATGCATGTTGGTAGGTGGGTCTGGTTAAAAACACACACCCGTTTTTTCTGCCGGTCTTAGTATATTGCACTTAAATGTTTTCGTAAGAGCAGCAAAGCATTCAAAGCGGAGTCTTCTAATCTTGACCTAAAGTTTTTACATACAAAACCTACTGATGAAAAACATATTTCAGCCTCACCACTTTTAGGCTGAACTGTCAAAAGGTAGTCATAAGTACGGTGACCATTCGTACTGATTTTGGCGGGACAGTACCGATTTTGAGAAAATTGTCGTTCTGAATATTTTTTTAAAGTCGGGATGCATACGTTTTTTAAGCTTTTTAATTAGATTTCTTAGAATAATTATGAGNACCATTCGTACTGATTTTGGCGGGACAGTACCGATTTTGAGAAAATTGTTTTTTTAAAGTCGGGATGCATACGTTTTTTAAGCTTTTTAATTAGATTTCTTAGAATAATTTACGTTTGATTTTTAGTAAATTTTTTTGTGGAAGGTGTTTCTCATTTTCTCCATAAAAAAATTTTTGTACAAACTTTTTAGGTCCAAGCTAGTTTGAAGTTTATTATACTATAATTTAAAGGGCTACAAAACCGTATAGTCTAAACAAATCTGATCAAAATGTTTTTGAAATGAAAATGAATTTTTATATTTATATTGTGTGCATACATTTTTNAGTTTGAAGTTTATTATACTATAATTTAAAGGGCTACAAAACCGTATAGTGTAAACAAATCTGATCAAAATGTTTTTGAAATGAAAATGAATTTTTATATTTATATTGTGTGCATACATTTTTCAAGTTTTCTTCTCTTTGTTTTGTTTTACATGAAACTGTATTAAAAGATGTTATGTCTTTTTATTCTAAAAGCAAAATTGTATGTTTATATACAATGCTTTAGAAATCTCCCGATTTTTGATAACAGAAATCTGGTCACCGTAGTCATAAGCATTTTGAAGATAATGACCCCTATCTTCTCCATTACAAATTATTTGAACTTCGTCTACAAGCACGTCAGACAAATTATATTTTTCGATTTGAGGAAGTTTTGAATAGAAAGATGTAAAAAATTATCTAACTTTTCCTTAAAGCTCTTTGTTTCGTTTACATTAGCGACATTATGAGTAAATTCATTTAAATCTTCCTTAAAAAAGTACAGTTTCAAGTGTTTTATAAATGCAGTCAAAACGGCATTTTACAAAAATCATACTTCAAAATTCATAAACAAGTTCCCGGGATCCCGGGTTTGGCATCCCTAGTACATAAATATGTAAGTATGAATTTCCATATACATACATACATATGTGTTTGGTTTTATAACTGTATGAGTCTATATATTAACAGATCATTTTTACTTACATATTGAGGTATTTCACTTGAAAATCCTGCCCAATCATAAGCACGTGGTAAGCCGCAATATGTTCGCATTTCATTATAAGACGGTAATCCATAGTCTCGTCCACGCTGTATATCGATTGCTTTCAAGTCAGCTCCAAACTCTTCAAAACCTTTACGATCAAAGAAGTGCTTTATCTGTAATAAATATAATTACTTCATATAAGTATGTAATTATTATGAGTTCTATGAAATTAATCATTATTTTAAGATTCTAAAATTTGCAATCAATTATAATATAAATTTCTGAGTTGTAATGTATTGTTCGTAAAAAAGATTAGGTATCCTACATACATATGCATTAGGTAGCCCATCGATTTTTTTTTTTTTTAAACTTCAATACCCTACCCCTAACTATTTATGGGAAATTTTATTGCCGCGACGTGTCATTGAAGGTCAGAAAGTACGGTTTTGTAGATTTATCAGTTTTTGAATGACAAGTTTTTATTAAATTTTAAAGGACGAACATATTGTAAGAAGAGGATTTATAGGCCTTTAAAATGATGTTTAATAATCTATTCTCAGATTAGGTTTGTCGAGATTTATCATCGGGCAAATTAAAAAAAAAACATTTGTTCTTATTTTTTAAGTTTTGACCATCACTGATTTCCACAATTTCAAAATATGTAGTACCATCCAAAATTAACTCTATTTTCAAATTGATACTACATTTATTGCAACGATAATAAAATTGCCGAAGTTAGGCAACTTTTCCTAAATACGGCCTAGAATTTATATTTTGTATGTACTGGACTTTCAGATTTTTTGACTTGTGTCCCTAAGGAATTCATCAATATTTATTCAAAATTGATATATACGATCGCTCTTTAGCAAAAAAGTGGTTTCTCTCCGCCCACTTATATCATATATGCGCATCTCAAATACTACTTCACCGATCTCGACGAAATTTGGTATACACATAGCGCATATTGAACATTTTTGAAATCGGACAAAAACCATAGATTTCACCAACGTAACGGTAATTTCAAAAAACTCAAAGCTAGCTATATTTTAGGAGGAGTAGGTTTTGCCCGCTTTCAAAAATATTCAAGACGGTGCTTAAATATTGATGAATTCCTTAGGGACACTGCTAAAAAATATCTGAAAGTCCGGTACATACAAAATATAAATTCTAGGCCGTATTTAGGAAAAGTTGGCTAACTTCGACAAATTTTATACCATTGCAATATGTGTGGTATCAGTTTATTTGGAAATAGATTTAATTTTGGATAGTACTACATGTTTTGGAAATGTGGAAATAAGTCGAGCCCTAACCGCCAAAAGGGTGTAAGCGACAAAAAGTAAATTTTACAGTGGGCGTTGTTTTTATTAACACGGCAACTTAAAGACATTTATTCTTACATAAAAGAACATCTATTCTCGAATAAATTGGTATCTCACCTAATGCAGTTGCATAAAATTTGTCAAAAACTTATGATATCAGCAAAAATACGGCCCTGAATTTATATGTGTATGTACCGGACTTTCAGATTTCGTGACCAGAGTGGCCAAGGAATTCGTCAATCTATATATATAAAAATGAAATGTCTTTCGTATGACGGCGATGCCTGACCAAATGGTTGAACCGATTTCAATTCTGTAAAAAGCACATTGTTGGACGTTCTGTGTGGAAGGTTCTTTGATTTAAAAAAATTTGAAATTTTTTGTTGTTGTTGCCGAAAAATGCAGAAAGCTGAGACGTCACGATTTCAAAATTTCATAGAGTTTTCCGTATATTGAATGTCACTAAACTACTAAACGGCTGGACCGATTTCGTTCATGTTTGGAACATATTTCAGCACATTGAAGGGAAATATTTCGACTAAAAATTTAATCACTAGGTGGCGCTGGGGTCGGGGTATTCATAAAAATTGCATTTACTTGCTGATTTGGCTTATATTTAGAAAACAATTTAGCCAATTTAAAAGAAATATTTGGACTTGAAACTTACACGATAGGCTGCCCTGTGGCCGAGACATCCCCAAAAATTATTTTACGCTAAGAGAAGGAGATATCTACTATATATTTGTGGAAGTATGTATGTATGTATGTATGTGCCAGGTTGCAGCCTAAACGGACGGACAGAATCGAACAAAATTTTGACAGAGTATTACCATGACACCTGGGCCTATAATAGGGTAAAAAATTGGGATTCGACAAGGCACCTCCCATAGGCGTGAAATTTTTAATCAGCCATAATTTCGAAACTATAAGTCACATGAACTTGAAATTTGGTATGCAGTCATATATATGGCAGGTGCTTACAGTAGAGCATATATAAATGACTTTGTAAAAGTGGGCGTGGCACATCCCATAGGCGTGAAATTTATTATCAATCATAACTTCGGAACCATAAGTCACATGAACTTGAAATTTGGTATACTGTCATATATATGGTAGGTGCTTATAGTATGGTATAAATAACTGAGTTTGTAGAAGTGGCCGTGGCACATCTAATGGGCGTGGAATATTTCATCAGCTATAAATCCGAAACTATAAGTCATATGAACTTAAAATTAGGTATGCAGACATATCTGCGGTAGGTGCTTACAGTAGCTATATATACATGAGTTTGTAAAAGAAGCGTGGCACATCCCATAGGCGTGAACCCTTTTATCAGCTATAACTTGGGAACCATAAGTCCCAAGAACTTGAAATTTGGTGTGCGGGCATATTACGGTAGGCGCTTTAAGTAAGGCATAAAGAACTGAGTGGAACATGCCATAGGCGTGGAAAATTCGGAATCATATGTCACGTGAAATTGAAATTTGGTACGCAGACGTATCTATAGTAGGTGCTTATAGTAGGCTATAAATAAGTGAGTTTGTAAGAGGGGGAGCGGCACGTCCCATGGACCTGGAATGTTTTATCAGCTATAACTCCGGAGCTATAAGCCGCTTGAACTTGAAATTACGTACGCAGCCATTTTAATGGTAGGTACTTATATTAGGGTATATAAATGAGTTTGTAAAAGAGTGCATGGCACATCCAATAGGCATGGAATTTTTTATTAGCTATAACTTCGGAGCTATAAGTCCCACGAACTTGAAACTTAGTATGCAGATATATCAATGGTAGGTGCTTATATATAAATGGGTTTTTAAAAGGGGGCGTGGCACATCCCATAGGCGTGGAAATTTTTATCAGCTATAATTTCAAAACCATAAAAGCAAATGAAATTGAAATTTGGTACGCAAACGTATCTATGGTAGGTGCTTATAGTATAGGGCTGCCAGATATTTCTGTGGCCAAACCGGGACACTTTAGGGGGGAAAGGGGGAGAGGGGCTTCCCTTTCGCTTCGAAAAAATTACGCGCGAAAGGATGTAGTAAAATTTTATTTTGACAGACAAAACTAAAAACATGAAAACATGAGATCATGAGATCTTTACAACGTCCGCCAACAAAACAAAACAACTTATCACAACTAAAGCACAGAGAATTTTTCACAATGCACGCACCTTTTTTATACTTTATAAAAATACAGTTTATACTAAATACATCAAAACACATAAATATAAAATTTCTAAACTTTGTTCTAAACTCGGGAAAATTCAATAAATTTGCATACAAATTTGCAACTTTCTAATGAGACTCATAAAAATTTAAAGAATGAAGTTTTGCAGCCCATAAAATTTTAGTTGATTTTTGGCATTGTTCTTACTGAGAGTTTCTTCTATACAAACTATGTTCCATAATTCTTTTTATATGANAAAAATACAGTTTATACTAAATACATCAAAACACATAAATATAAAATTTCTAAACTTTGTTCTAAACTCGGGAAAATTCAATAAATTTGCATACAAATTTGCAACTTTCTAATGAGACTCATAAAAATTTAAAAAATGAAGTTTTGCAGCTCATAAAATTTTAGTTGATTTTTGGCATTGTTCTTACTGAGAGTTTCTTCTATACAAACTATGTTCCATAATTCTTTTTATATGGAAGACACTGTCAGCAAAAAACAATAAATGCTAAAAATCAACCGAATTTTCTGGCAACTTCAGACTTGCACTTTATTAATTGGCTCAAAAGCTACATTTTCAAAATTTTTCTAAAGAATCTGATTGGAAGTTGTGATTTGATGAAAGAGCCTCCGAGCAAATAATTTAGTACGGCACTGTTAAGTAGTCTAGGTTTCATGAAAGAAAAAAAGATTACCGATGACCTTTTGTTAATAAGAGTTCTTGCGAACATTACGCTTTCAACTAATTCGACATTAAGCCTGTTCCTGTATTTATTTTTAATGAGATTCATCTCCGAAAATTTTCTTTCGGCAGCAGCACTACTGTGTGGTAAAATAGCTAATGTCAGCTTATACTCTGCCAAATTGCTAAACATACACACATACACAAAACATTTTTCTGGTCCTTAACCAATCCCTTGCTTTGAAAAATAAAAAAGTGATTCCGCAAAAAAGGGTTAAAGAGTAAGAGAGTATACAAAATCTTGGTGCCACAAAAGTGATTGGACAAAAATTTTTTAAGTTAATTATTTTGTAATATATTCCTAATGTGAATGGAAAAAATTAAAAAAATTCTGAGCATATTTCGGGCCAAGTGGAGTAGGGAGTAGATTTCAAATTTAAAAAAGAAATCGGAGTAAATCTACCCAATCGGAGCAAAGTCCAGACGCTGGTTACAATTAAGAAAGCGCGCTAAATTTAAAAAAATGCGCATATGAAAGAGCACCAACCCAACTCGTAATTCATTTAAGTATAACAAATTTAGTATAGGAATATTCAATTCAAATACGCCCATATTAAAATGAAGCGCTTTGCACTTACCGATTGCTTTTTCATAATTAAGTTAAAAAAAATATTTAAATTCCATGCTGCCTGTAATGGGATTTGACCCTGACCCTCTGGAAATTAGCAAATTGTGGCAAGCATTTTCACGCATAGACATGTATGTAAATGTGCATTCAAATGTTGAGTTTGAATCAACACCCCGCGTGCGTGGTATGAAAATATTATTTTAAAATACGAACATTTTAAAACGATAATCAAATAAAAAATATTCATTTTTACTGTGCATTATTTCCCTCAGTGAATTCATAAAATTTCCCGAAGATTACAACGCCTTTTTTCTCTTAGTGTAGTGATCAAAACGAAAACCGAGACACTTAAACGAAACCCGGGACATTTTAAGGTTGGACCGGGACACCGGGACAAATAGTCTAAAACCGGGACATGTCCGGGAAAACCGGGACGTCTGGCAGC
>NW_016157439.1:95984-103423 GCF_001687245.7 Rhagoletis zephyria
CTTACACGATAGGCTGCCCTGTGGCCGAGACATCCCCAAAAATTATTTTACGCTAAGAGAAGGAATATCTACTATATATTTGTGGAAGTATGTATGTATGTATGTATGTGCCAGGTTGCAGCCTAAACGGACGGACAGAATCGAACAAAATTTTGACAGAGTATTACCATGACACCTGGGCCTATAATAGGGTAAAAAATTGGGATTCGACAAGGCACCTCCCATAGGCGTGAAATTTTTAATCAGCCATAATTTCGAAACTATAAGTCACATGAACTTGAAATTTGGTATGCAGTCATATATATGGCAGGTGCTTACAGTAGAGCATATATAAATGACTTTGTAAAAGTGGGCGTGGCACATCCCATAGGCGTGAAATTTATTATCAATCATAACTTCGGAACCATAAGTCACATGAACTTGAAATTTGGTATACTGTCATATATATGGTAGGTGCTTATAGTATGGTATAAATAACTGAGTTTGTAGAAGTGGCCGTGGCACATCTAATGGGCGTGGAATATTTTCATCAGCTATAAATCCGAAACTATAAGTCATATGAACTTAAAATTAGGTATGCAGACATATCTGCGGTAGGTGCTTACAGTAGCTATATATACATGAGTTTGTAAAAGAAGCGTGGCACATCCCATAGGCGTGAACCCTTTTATCAGCTATAACTTGGGAACCATAAGTCCCAAGAACTTGAAATTTGGTGTGCGGGCATATTACGGTAGGCGCTTTAAGTAAGGCATAAAGAACTGAGTGGAACATGCCATAGGCGTGGAAAATTCGGAATCATATGTCACGTGAAATTGAAATTTGGTACGCAGACGTATCTATAGTAGGTGCTTATAGTAGGCTATAAATAAGTGAGTTTGTAAGAGGGGGAGCGGCACGTCCCATGGACCTGGAATGTTTTATCAGCTATAACTCCGGAGCTATAAGCCGCTTGAACTTGAAATTACGTACGCAGCCATTTTAATGGTAGGTACTTATATTAGGGTATATAAATGAGTTTGTAAAAGAGTGCATGGCACATCCAATAGGCATGGAATTTTTTATTAGCTATAACTTCGGAGCTATAAGTCCCACGAACTTGAAACTTAGTATGCAGATATATCAATGGTAGGTGCTTATATATAAATGGGTTTTTAAAAGGGGGCGTGGCACATCCCATAGGCGTGGAAATTTTTATCAGCTATAATTTCAAAACCATAAAAGCAAATGAAATTGAAATTTGGTACGCAAACGTATCTATGGTAGGTGCTTATAGTATAGGGCTGCCAGATATTTCTGTGGCCAAACCGGGACACTTTAGGGGGGAAAGGGGGAGAGGGGCTTCCCTTTCGCTTCGAAAAAATTACGCGCGAAAGGATGTAGTAAAATTTTATTTTGACAGACAAAACTAAAAACATGAAAACATGAGATCATGAGATCTTTACAACGTCCGCCAACAAAACAAAACAACTTATCACAACTAAAGCACAGAGAATTTTTCACAATGCACGCACCTTTTTTATACTTTATAAAAATACAGTTTATACTAAATACATCAAAACACATAAATATAAAATTTCTAAACTTTGTTCTAAACTCGGGAAAATTCAATAAATTTGCATACAAATTTGCAACTTTCTAATGAGACTCATAAAAATTTAAAAAATGAAGTTTTGCAGCTCATAAAATTTTAGTTGATTTTTGGCATTGTTCTTACTGAGAGTTTCTTCTATACAAACTA
The DNA here is from genome assembly GCF_001687245.7 of Rhagoletis zephyria. Lineage (NCBI taxonomy): Eukaryota > Metazoa > Arthropoda > Insecta > Diptera > Tephritidae > Rhagoletis > Rhagoletis zephyria. Next base: position 97,726 of record NW_016157439.1, read on the forward strand.
TGTTCCATAATTCTTTTTATATGGAAGACACTGTCAGCAAAAAACAATAAATGCTAAAAATCAACCGAATTTTCTGGCAACTTCAGACTTGCACTTTATTAATTGGCTCAAAAGCTACATTTTCAAAATTTTTCTAAAGAATCTGATTGGAAGTTGTGATTTGATGAAAGAGCCTCCGAGCAAATAATTTAGTACGGCACTGTTAAGTAGTCTAGGTTTCATGAAAGAAAAAAAGATTACCGATGACCTTTTGTTAATAAGAGTTCTTGCGAACATTACGCTTTCAACTAATTCGACATTAAGCCTGTTCCTGTATTTATTTTTAATGAGATTCATCTCCGAAAATTTTCTTTCGGCAGCAGCACTACTGTGTGGTAAAATAGCTAATGTCAGCTTATACTCTGCCAAATTGCTAAACATACACACATACACAAAACATTTTTCTGGTCCTTAACCAATCCCTTGCTTTGAAAAATAAAAAAGTGATTCCGCAAAAAAGGGTTAAAGAGTAAGAGAGTATACAAAATCTTGGTGCCACAAAAGTGATTGGACAAAAATTTTTTAAGTTAATTATTTTGTAATATATTCCTAATGTGAATGGAAAAAATTAAAAAAATTCTGAGCATATTTCGGGCCAAGTGGAGTAGGGAGTAGATTTCAAATTTAAAAAAGAAATCGGAGTAAATCTACCCAATCGGAGCAAAGTCCAGACGCTGGTTACAATTAAGAAAGCGCGCTAAATTTAAAAAAATGCGCATATGAAAGAGCACCCACCCAACTCGTAATTCATTTAAGTATAACAAATTTAGTATAGGAATATTCAATTCAAATACGCCCATATTAAAATGAAGCGCTTTGCACTTACCGATTGCTTTTTCATAATTAAGTTAAAAAAAATATTTAAATTCCATGCTGCCTGTAATGGGATTTGACCCTGACCCTCTGGAAATTAGCAAATTGTGGCAAGCATTTTCACGCATAGACATGTATGTAAATGTGCATTCAAATGTTGAGTTTGAATCAACACCCCGCGTGCGTGGTATGAAAATATTATTTTAAAATACGAACATTTTAAAACGATAATCAAATAAAAAATATTCATTTTTACTGTGCATTATTTCCCTCAGTGAATTCATAAAATTTCCCGAAGATTACAACGCCTTTTTTCTCTTAGTGTAGTGATCAAAACGAAAACCGAGACACTTAAACGAAACCCGGGACATTTTAAGGTTGGACCGGGACACCGGGACAAATAGTCTAAAACCGGGACATGTCCGGGAAAACCGGGACGTCTGGCAGCCCTATTATAGTAGGGTATCTTATTATATAAATATCCCGTGTCACTGTCTTCGTTTACCCTAGTCTCCGATACCGCTTAACCGATTTCAATGAATTTTGTGGGTATGTATTGTTGGCTCCAACTTAAAAGATAAAATTTTTTTTTTCGTCGAAATTTTTTCTATGCTTCTTGCATCGTGCTTATCTAATATACATAAAAAATCGAACTCTTCCTAAACGGCTCGACCGATCTTTATGAAATTTTTTGTGTTATATATGGTAGGTATGAGAATCGGATGTAAAGAGTATTTCATACCGCTAGGTGCAGGGGGCGTGGCACCTCCCATACAAACCGAATTTTTCATATTGCACTTCTCTGGAAGTGTTCATGGTAGACTATTCGAATATGGTATGGAGATATATGAAAACCTTTGCATATTCACGGATAAAAATGGCGGTTATTGGAAAAAGTTACGTGGCACCTCCCATACAGACCGAATTTTTCATACTGCATATCCCGGAAAATGTTCATGGAAGAGGTCTCGAACTTGGTATGGAGATATATGAAAGCAATACTCATGGAGATAAATTGTGGTTATCGGAAAAGGAGGCGTGGCACTTCCCATACACATCGAATTTTTCATGCTGCATATCTCTGAATGTGTTCATGGAAGAGTACTGGAACTTGGTATGTACGCGACGGGTCATGAAGAAAAGTTGGGGCTATTGGAAAAAGGGACGTGACACCTCCCATGGTAAATTACTCGAAAATGGTATAGAGATATATGAAATCAATCCCATGCTCTTAGAGAAAATTGGGGTTATTTGAAAAGGGGACGTGGCGCCTTTCAAACGCACTGAAACTATTACGTATCTTTGTATGCATGTAAAGTTTTGCTAAGTTACTTAAGACGGCAAATATGCCTTCTGAGAACCACCAAACCGTAATATTAGAAGACAAATGCGTCACTAAAAATCTTGAACGTGAACTCTTGGTGAAAATGTTGGACCAAAATGTTTCAATACACGGTTAAAAATTACGGTTTCATTTTAAACTTTTTGGACTACATATATGACCAAACTACATAAATTCAGTTTGAAATACAAACCTTCTAAATTTAAAATAAAGAGGGCACATATGTTGGGTTTAGAATTTAAACAGTTCGGTTTAAATTTTAAACCCAAACATTTTCATAATTAAGAATAAAAACTAAAAATTAAATTTCATGCTCCGTCTGATGAGGATTGAACCCGAACAGTCCTAGTAGCAACCAATTGTATCAAGCAGCTTTGCACACTCAGCTACAGCCACGCATGTAAATGTGCTTTCATATGTTGAGTTTGAATCAACACCATTTCTATTCGGTTTAGCATTTTCTATTTCGGTTTAGATTTTAAACCAAATTTTCTATATATGAAACCTACAAACGAGAATTAAAACATTTTGGTTTGATTTTTAAACCACGAACTTTTTGGACTAAAATTTAAACCGCAATATATTAAAAATCAGGGACGTGAACCGGATGAAAAATTTGGTCGGTTCGGTTCAGCGGTTCGAACCGTTTTTGCACTTTTGGATTGGTTCGTCAAAGCGGTTTTTTTGGTCTTTGAACCGGGGTTTCGGTTCGGTTCAACGGTTCGAAAAACAAAAAAAAAAATAACGCGCAGGTTTAAGTGTCAAGTGTCAAGTGCAACAACGCGCAAGGTTAAGCGGTCTGTCAAATGAGATGGGTAGGCAGCCCATTGATATTCTTACATGGTAAAAAAACATGGTAGGTATTACCATGTTTAACAAAAAGAAAAAATAGTGGGTACATTTATCTATTGAAAATTGGTTGAAACGAACCTTTAAACCTTTATGGAAAGTGGTTCGGTTTTCGGTTCGGATCAATCATTTGTGGAAAATTTTGGTTCGGTTAATGGTTCAGTTAATTAATAGAAAAAAGCGGTTTTCCGGGTCAAAACCGGTTCACGTCCCTGTTAAAAATTGTTTAAAACTATTGACTGGTTTAAAAAGTAGACAATAAAAGATTAAAAAAGGCAGTAGTCCCAGCGCGGTTTAGAAATTAAACCCAAATTTTTGACCGTGTACAAAAAATTTATTTTGGGCGGGACGAAGTTCGCTGGGTCTGCTAGTATTTACTAAAATTTGATATATACAATGGCTCTTGAACAAAAAATTAATTTTTCATACAATTTCAGGAAAATGGGAGTGACCCCGCCCACTTATATAATATACACNGCTGGGTCTGCTAGTATTTACTAAAATTTGATATATACAATGGCTCTTGAGCAAAAAATTAATTTTTCATACAATTTCAGGAAAATGGGAGTGACCCCGCCCACTTATATAATATACACGTTTCTCAAAAACTACCTGACCGATATCGAATATTTTTGAAATGAATGGATATTTTTATTTAAAGTTTGAAATTATGACTTAAGTATGTGTTTAATTTATAGAATGGACTTGCTAAAATGTCGCAACCCGATTTATTTTTCCGACACTACAGTCAGGGTACACAAAACTTCAATCAGGCTTTTTAAAACAGTTTTGTAGCCTATTTAATTGTATACCACATGCCCGAGATTTTATTATATGGAAAAAATTGCAAAAGAGCGCCAGTAAAAAAATTGTCAAAAACTCTGATAAAAAATGGAAATTTTCATGAAAAGTTTTTAAAAGTTTAGAATTTTTTTGTGAAATCTGTACAAAGTTGAAAACTTGAATATATATATTAGAAATGAACTATAGTTTTATTAAAAATTACCGAAAAATATTTGTCATGAAAAACATTGTGAATCTTATAAAATAGATCAGTGTGTGGAATTTTTTGACACTGACTATGTATGTATAATGAATAACAAATAACGAACTGTCAAGGTACACTACAAAGGACCCATTTGAATGCATCCAAAAATTGCTGACGGATATGTATGAATACAACGATTATTTTGACTGAGACTGAAAGGTGACGGTGACGCAACTGTGACGTGACCTTAATCTATGTTCGCGTTTAGCCATTAACACGAGTTTATGGGCCATTTTGGAGTTTAACCTAAACTCTGCTCTTAAACTCGGAGTTTACCAAACAAACAATTCTCGTTAAACTCTCTTTTAACACCACTTTTATTTGGAGTTTATAGGAATGCACTATAAAAGATCTTGGTCTTACTGTACTAATTAAATGATTAATTAATTTAATATTGAAATAAATTGAAATTGAAATGCAACCCTTTTTTTTGACCGAGTTTGGTTTCTGTCTTTGATAATCCAAACCTGCAACCCACTTGCAGATGGTTAGCCTGTTCCCCTACTGGAAGATTTAATCAGAAATATTCCGAGGTCGTTTCGGGCACATAAGTCTAGAATATCAACAATCTAGCTATGCAAAAACCGAAAATGTGGCTCGATAGAAACTTTTTGTGCCATTCAACCTTCCAAAATTATATGACGGAAGTCAAACATAAAGAATTATGTGTTATGTGTAATTATTTTTTAATATTAATATCCTCTGAACAACATAAACTATTAAAAAACTAATGACGTTAAAATAAAGGAAATTCGTGGTCTTTCACTTGGCGTACATAATTTTTTCCTCCTTTTTTATATTTTCAAACCAGCCCCGTCATGATATCAAAATCGTGCTTGGCGACTTCAGAGCCAGGGTGGGCAAGGAAGGGATCTTTGGAACCACCGTCGGAAAATTCAGCCTTTACGACGAAACGTCCGACAACGGATTGAGGCTGATCGACTTCGCCGGGGCCCGAAACATGGTAGAATGCAGTACTAGGTTCAAGCATAAAAAGATCCATCAAGCTACATTGCTGTCTCCGGATCGAAAAACGAGAAACCAAATCGATCATGTTGTGATAGACGGAAGGCACGCTTCCAGTGTTTTAGACGTACGCACACTCCGAGGCCCAAACATCGACTCGGACCACTATCTTGTTGCAGCCAAGATACGCCCCCGCCTCTGTGCAGCAAAAAATGTGCGCCCAAATATGCAAGGAAAGCTTAACGTCGAAAAGCTGCAATCACAACAGACAGCCAGCGCTTTCGCTACTCGACTCTCACACCTGCTCTCAGAGAGCACTCTTCAACAAACCGACATATGCGAGCAGTGGAACCACATTTCCCGCTCATTAAGTACCGCCGCCGAAGAAGTAGTCGGATTTCAGCGAGCCCGAAAGAACAACTGGTACGATGAGGAGTGTCAGGAAGCTGCAGATAAAAAAGATGCCGCCTACAGGGCCACGCTGCGACGTGGCGCAACGCGCGCTATGTGGGACCGCTATAGGGATCTGAAGAGGGAAGCGAGACGTATTTGCCGCAATAAGAAGAGAGAGGCCGAAATACGTGAATGCGAAGAGCTTGAAATGCTAGCCGACAGGAAGAATGGCCGAAAATTTTACCGGA
>NW_016157439.1:103508-125796 GCF_001687245.7 Rhagoletis zephyria
AAGACGAAGTATCTCCTGTCATCAAACAAACAGTCAGCACATTCGCGCCTTGGCACCCACGTCACTGTTGACAGTTACAATTTCGAGAAAGTAGAGAATTTCGTTTACTTGGGAACCAGCATTAACACCGATAATAATGTCAGCATTGAAATCCAACGTAGAATCACTCTTGCCAACAAGTGCTACTTTGGACCGAGTTGGCAATTCAGGAGTAAAGTCCTCTCTCGACGTACGAAAACTACGCTCTATAAGTCTCTCATCATGCCCGTGCTGGTATATGGCGCAGAACCATGGACAATGACAACATCCGATGAGGCGGCTCTTGGAGTGTTTGAGAGAAAGATTTTGCGGAAGATTTACGGTCCTTTACGCGTTGGCGACGGCGAGTACCGCAGACGATGGAACGATGAGCTGTATGAGCTTTACAACGATATGAACATAGTGCAGCGAATTAAAATACAGCGGCTCCGCTGGCTTGGTCATGTCGTTCGAATGGACACCGACACTCCAGCTCTGAAAGTATTCAACTCGGAACCCGCTGGTGGTAGCAGAGGAAGAGGGAGGCTTCCACTGCGATGGAAAGATCAGGTGGTTTGGCGTTTTCAATTGGCGTCAGTTGGCACAGAGGAGAATCGACTGGCGTGCTTTGCTGAACTCGGCCAAAATCGGTTAGGCGGTTACAGCGCCAAAAAAGGAGAAGAAGAAGAAGCCAGAAATACCTAATAGCAAAAAAATATAAATAGTTTTTTAAATGGGGTTTGTTTTAAATTTGTTTTAAAAGGGGTTATACTATATACGTTGCGTAAAAGGTATTTAAATTATCTTTAAGTTAGCGTCAATACTTTTGTAGTCGGTCAAATAGTTTCCGAGATATTATAAATATAAAAAATATAAAGGTTTTACTTTAACCTTTTTTTATTGGCTTTGGCCTTTAATTGTGCCAAATAATCATAGGAATAACATTACAAAACCTATAATCAACTTAAGTTATCGTCTTATTAATTAAAAGTTTCGTAAATTATTAGAACATTGAACGAGTGGTTAACATTAAACAACCTATAATCGACTTAAGTCATCGTCTTGTTACTTAAAAATTTCGTAAATTCTTAGAACATTGAATGAGTGGTTAACCTATAAAGTATTTTAATCTAGTAGACAAAGTTCAAAAGGGGCATGTTATATTTCAAAGAAGGTAATTTTGCTGCCTTTTCTGGCAATATCTTAGAGGCTCGTATATAAGGCCGGCTGCACTGAACAATTGCTCACTTGTAACGCTGGCGGGTGGAGCGCTCAAGTATTTGTGGGCCCGATCTGTTAGTTTTCCCCCAATTGAGTGGATTTTCACCGAGATGAGCTCGTTTTTCTTTAAGATAGGCCTTCAATTGATCTTTAGTTTCACATTTTTTAATGCCTCCAGATTTTACATCCGAGCCATCGCTTTCGCTGGAGGAATCTAAAATTATTTCTAGGTTGCTTCTAAGACTTGTAGCAGTACTTATACACAACGCAAGCGGTTTGATCAGACAGCAACACAACACCAATGGCTTGCAGCAAAGGGATATTTCACTTGGTTTGTCAAGCCGCTTGTGTGGTGTATTTCGCTATTAAGCGTAGTTCCGCAGTACGTTTTGTCAACGAAAAATTTAATCCGAAAACGCCACGAGAAGTCACTGTATGACCCGTCGGTATTCCCTGGCGAGTAGGAAGATACCGCCACTAGATTTAAAACCCGTATTGGAGGAAACTGCGAAGATAACAGAGGCCTGCGAAATTAAAATACATCTTTGGTTTTTTCTAGCACGTCGAGATTTTTTATTGGTGACATGTATATTTTAGAATTTCTAGCAATTTGCATGAAAACCCCATAAATAACCAAAGTAAATGAAAAACAAAGTATGTAACTTCGAAGTTAACGCTAAGATAACAGCCGGTTTCACCAGCAATTTAAATGGAAAATGATTTTTTATTTTCTGTCAACTTCCATATAAAATTTAAAAAATTAAAATAATTTTTCACATAAATTGCTTTTGTGAAATTGGCTGTAAAAGTTCTTTTCTTAGCGTTAACGCGCATTACCAGCGTTAACTTGGAAAGTTAGAAAAAAAAACCCATTGTAGAATATTTTCCCAACATTGACTCTGAGGATGTCTACAGCTGGATAACGAACTCGTTTTCCTGTGACCCGAAAAATAAGCCTACTGAGATGACAAATTAAGCTTTTGAAAACCTTCTGGACATCAGTGAAGACAGCACTTTGAATATTCAATACTAGGATACAAGAGAGTTCTGGATGCAAGTGTATGTAGAAAACACTGCTGTTGGCAAGATTGCATTAAAAATACTAGTGACTTTTACTTTTACATTTCTATGTGAGACTGCATTTTCCACAAATGCTTACATAAACACGTAATTTTTAAGCAAAAAACAAAACCGTATTCAACTCCCATATACAAATTTAAGATTATCGTTAATCTCTTCATGATCCAAAGACCGGATTTAAACCAAATTATAATGGGACCACCTGTGAGATAACACCGTTCCTTTAAACAAAGATTTTTAGTAATCGGTTAACGTGGTCCAAAGTTATGCGGTAACATACATAGAAAAAATAATAATAAAAAAATATTCCGACGAACTGATAACCTTTTCGTTTTTGTGAAGTCGGTTAAAAACAAATATACCAGCAAGCTTTCAGCGTCAAATGATTTCAGGGTAAAATTGTCAAAACTCCCAATAAACTTAAAGGAAATAATGAAATCATGAAAACAATTTCGGTCTCACATTAAAGCTAAAGGCGCTTAAAGTTGGCATTGTGTTTGTTTTTTTTTCATAGACATTTGAAGAGTAGGGGTGCAGCGAAATTTTATTAACACAACAAGGGTGCGCGTGGAAAAAAGTTTGGGAACCCCGGTACTATATAACCGTTTAGCGCCTGAAGTTAAAAGCCGGTTATTGTCCGCACCCTGGTTAGACAGCCATTTCAACAATATTAGAGTAGACACTCTGTCCATGTACACATTCGCATTCGCAAAACATTCGTATAAATTGATGCGAATGTCGAATGCGAATGTGTAATTTGATGCGAATCATTCGCATAACGAATGCGAATGCAAATATTCGCAACATCCCTGGTATAAAGCATTTAAAAATCTATGCATGCAAATTTTCATTTTTCATATTCTATTTTTGTTTTAATGAAGTGTATTAAGAGTACTTACATGTACATGGGTATTCCCTTTTCTATGTGGTATACATATGAAAAACATATATATTTTTGTACATAAATTACCTTTTTTTCAAAAGAAAATATTTTATACATATGACACAATGCAAAATGACGTAACAACATCGTAACTGAAATGGAAAAAGTCGTGACTAAATTTTTTTATTTATTTTTTTCATAAAATGATGTGGGAGTTGTAATTCGATGAAATCCATCATATCAATCAAAAACTGAATTTTGAATTTTTTCACTGACTTTTTTCAGCGACGATGTTTGTTACATCTTTTCGCATTTCTGGTGACGATATGTAACTACTCAAAATGAAAATTATTTCTGGGAATTGTTAGAAATTTAAAAATTAATTTTTTACTTTGGGTACATACCCAACGGGACTGAAAGTGAGCTGCTCCCCAAAGGAGCAAGTAGGAAGCAGTGCAAAAGCAAAGTAAAAAATTAATTTGTACCATACTCAGAAATAAATATCAATTTGAGTAGTTACATAAAATATTTTCTTTTGAAAATAACTATAATTTATGTACAAACATGTATGTATGTATGTTCATATGTTTACCAAATTGAAAAGAAAAAAAAACATGTTTAAGTAACCATTAAATGGTTTACAAAAACTCCATTATTTTAGTAAAATATTTATAATGATAAAAGTGAAAATTTGCATGCATCGCTTTTTAAATGCTTTAGTTGAAGGTCTCACCAAGGGCTCTTTAAGGAGCACCGAGGGAGCGCTTCTTTATAATGATGTTAAAATACAATGAAGTTTGAAATTAGGAAGGGAGCTATCACTGCTGAATATTCAGCGGTCCAATAGCACTCATGGAGCGCTTCTAATCCCGTTGGTTACATACATATGTATGTATGTTTGTATTGCCGCGCAACTATTACAATATGAACAAACTTCCCTGGAAACCATTTTATAGAGTATTTTAAATTGTATAGAAATTATAAAAAATTCGTAAAGATCTCATCCGATTTTTTGCCGAATTTTCTAAAATGAAATAAACTGTGCACACTTCGATTCTTTTACGAGATTCCGGAAGAAATGCATTCCGGTAAAGCAATGAAAATAATGCTATGTGAAGAATTTATTGCAGTTTTTTTTAGAATTTTCTTTATTTTTCGTATAGAAATTTCTTTACGAGTTTGTGTAAACTACTTCATACAATTTTCTTTGAACATTCGTAAAAAATCGTTACAGAAATGAGCTACTCCTAAAGATTTCGGGAATTTCGGTTTGCCGGGTTATTTGTAGAAAAAAACTATAACCAAAATGAGTTTGAATGATTTGAATTTTTTTCATACATCCATTCGTATTCTTCCATTTGAAGGTAGAAAATATAAAATAAAATGTATACTTACAAAATTCAAAACGCTGAGTGTTTTGTATATGAAGTAGAATATTGCGATATATACTGTCCTCTGTTTGGCTAGAAGGTTGAATGAACTCCTGCAGAGATCTACATACATCCCAGAGCTGTATAATGATTCAATCAATTACAGTTTATTTGAGCGTAGATTCGCAATGTGCAAAGGGTGAAGCGTACAACTGCAGTTAGTATTTTATTTTAATAAATATGACTTTATTAACAACGATATTTAGCCTTTACAACAAATAAACTGATATCGTTTAATTGCAGTTGAAACTTATAAATTATGCTAGTTCAATGAGGTAATAAAACTGCAAGGAAATCAATTTGTGTAGTGGAGATGACGACTGTAGAACGAAATTTGTGTATGTACACTAGAGTGTCCTTTATTTTAATTTATCGGATTTTGTTAGCTCGCACCCCCGAGATTGGTGAATAATCATGAAAAAATGTGTTATCAAATCAAAAAGCGGGAAAATTTTACGAAAGTTTGTTATTTTTTTAATGTTGTACAAAGATTGAACCTGAGATTTATACGGTTGTTGTTAAAGTATAAACAGTATTTTTATAAAGATGTAATTAAAATGAAATAATACTAGAATAGATATTCAAACGTGATGTAATGTGGAACGATTTTCCGTCATCCCTTGTCAAATTTGGTTTGGAGACAAACCGGTTTCGGCGTTGTGCCATCTTCAATGTCATTTTTCGTTCTGAATAGTTTCTGTTTGTCTGTCACTATTTATAGCCGTGTTAAATCGTCGTTGGTTCATAGTTAGGCACGTCTTAGCGGATTATATTCTTTCGTTCAACCAGTAGTTTCAGTTCTGTGTGTACATCCTTAGGTAGAAATTAGCTGATCACCTCTTTTTTGATTAATTGTTGCATGGATTCGCAGGTAGGTAAAAATCAGTTATTTTCTTTCTCTTTGTTTCTGTAGTTTGGACCTGAATTTTATTGTCTATGGTAGTTGCAGGGTTTCTGTTTTGTTTTGCGTATAGTAGCCTGAGTGGTTCGAATAATATATCAGATGCGTTGTTTATTTGCTCATTTATTATTTTTCCGACGAACGCCTTTTGTTTGTATATCTCCATATTCTCTAATACGTTTAGGCGGTGTCCTTTGTGGTGTACATGGAGAACTTTGGCTGTATTTCCTATTTTCATTGGCGTACAATGGTTTTCTGCCATATGGTTTGCGAAGTTCGACTCCGGGGTGGTAGAAGGTTTTAGGATTTTTTTATTGTAGTCCCTTATATGTTCACGATATCTTGTTTTTATCTTGCGCCCTGTTTGTCCTATGTAACTATGTTGACATTCGCAAGTCAACTTATATACACCTTGTTTGTCTAGTGGGTCTTCCTCGTTTGCATTATTTCGTAGTATCCTCCTCACATTGTCCTTCGTTCTAAATGCTGTGTTAATGTTATACTTTTGGAATACCTTAGCCAATTTATATGACGTTTTGCCTGTATAAGTCAAGACTGCCCAAGCCTTTTCATTATTTTCCTTCTTATTTGATTTCTCTTTTTATCTTGTTTACTAGGCCCTTTCTGTATCCGTTATTTTCCGCGATTGCGTATATCGTAGTAAGTTCTTTGCTGTAAATTTCTTTTTCCAATGGGGTTCGGTCAAGCCTGGTTATTAGATGTCTAAAGGCTGCATTTTTGTGCTGTTGAGGGTGGTTTGAAGTATTGTGTATTATCGTGTCTATGGCCGTGGGCTTTCTATATATCCCGAATTCACATTTGTTGGTAACCTTATTTATTTTAATTGTTATGTCCAAAAAGGGTCAAATGGTTAATAATTATTGTTATGGTTATAATTATAACTAATTGTTAATGGTTATAATTATAATTAACATACTCGTCTAATTTGGTTACTTTAAGATATAAAAATAACATACTCAGTGCCGCGAAAAAAGTTCCCATTCTCCGATTGCCACTCAAATCGAAATTCTCTGCAAATCGGGGAATTTCCCGCCATAATACTATCGCAACTGGTAGGTAATTATCCGCAATATGCCCATAAAACGATTGCTCTTTTGTGTTAATTGCTTGTGCATATCAAACATTACCTAAAACATGTCAACTATAATTAAATTATTTTCTTCTTACTTTTTACAATAAATTTTAAGAAAGTTCCAACGTAATGTAAAAATCTTAAGCAAATCGTAAAGTATTCAAAAATCAGTACAAATCAGTACAAATTTAAAAAAATCAGGACATTAGCGTACTGATTGAAGGAATGAATAAAATCAGTACGAAAGTTGAAAAATCAGTACTGTACTGATAAAATCAGTACGTCTTGCAACCGTATCTACCTAGTATTGGAAAGGAACGAGCCGCAGATATAAAGTCGTTATTAAACGCAGCTAAGGTTTGCGTGAATGAGTGCAACCGTCTTAAAGTTCCTATAAACGGATGCGATCATTGGCTTGCTTACTTTCTTTCTACAAAACTTCCAAATGAGACGCGAAAGGCTTGGGAATTAGCACTCGGACGTAAGTCTGAAATCCCAATATTTGCAGACTTAGAGCAGANTTGTTATGGTTATAATTATAACTAATTGTTAATGGTTATAATTATAATTAACATACTCGTCTAATTTGGTTACTTTAAGATATAAAAATAACATACTCAGTGCCGCGAAAAAAGTTCCCATTCTCCGATTGCCACTCAAATCGAAATTCTCTGCAAATCGGGGAATTTCCCGCCATAATACTATCGCAACTGGTAGGTAATTATCCGCAATATGCCCATAAAACGATTGCTCTTTTGTGTTAATTGCTTGTGCATATCAAACATTACCTAAAACATGTCAACTATAATTAAATTATTTTCTTCTTACTTTTTACAATAAATTTTAAGAAAGTTCCAACGTAATGTAAAAATCTTAAGCAAATCGTAAAGTATTCAAAAATCAGTACAAATCAGTACAAATTTAAAAAAATCAGGACATTAGCGTACTGATTGAAGGAATGAATAAAATCAGTACGAAAGTTGAAAAATCAGTACTGTACTGATAAAATCAGTACGTCTTGCAACCGTATCTACCTAGTATTGGAAAGGAACGAGCCGCAGATATAAAGTCGTTATTAAACGCAGCTAAGGTTTGCGTGAATGAGTGCAACCGTCTTAAAGTTCCTATAAACGGATGCGATCATTGGCTTGCTTACTTTCTTTCTACAAAACTTCCAAATGAGACGCGAAAGGCTTGGGAATTAGCACTCGGACGTAAGTCTGAAATCCCAATATTTGCAGACTTAGAGCAGATTTTAAATAATCGTTTAGTATTAATAGATGTTTTCGAGAGTCGTGGCATTCACGAAAACCTATCTCATTCAGCAATGGAAAAGGTTCCGAAAGCAAGCAAATTTACGCGCAAGTTGCATCACTCATCTTTCAAAACAAATGGTTGCATTTTATGTAGCGAGTCCCATGTGATACGTAAATGCTCTAAATTTCTTGATAAGGACTGTTTTGAGCGAAAAAATATAGTTAGTCAACACAAGCTGTGTTTAAACTGCTTGAGTAAAGGGCACTCTAGTTCACAGTGCACCAGCACGCAGAATTGTCATCAATGTGGCCAACGCCACCATACCTTGCTTCATTTTCCGTCGTCTTCGTTCGAACGCCCTGGAAGTATACCTAATGTTTCTGCCGCGCCCTTCCTCTCGCTGGAAAATCAGTGTTCAGCATTGACAAACACGCACTCTTCCAACCACACTCGCAAGGAAATCTTGAGGAGAGACGGGACACCTTCACTTCAGTCAAATTTATATAAAGGTGGTGGGACAGTGTTACTCGCTACCGCTCTTGTATCTGTTCACAACGGAGACCCGGGTCAATCAAGCATTTTGCGTGCTTTGGTGGATCAGGGTTCGGAATGCACTCTAATTTCTGAACCGGCAACTCAACGTCTTAGTCTCAAACGAACTCGAGCATTTGCTGACATTATCGGCCTTGGTCATAACGCTTCTAACCGATCACGATTCACGGTACAATTACATATCCGATCATGCATCGATCCTCAACACACCTTCACAATCGACCAAGCGTATGTTTTACCGTCTCTTACTGGTTTTATACCGTGGCAGCGCATAAACCCACAATCCTGGCGCCATTTATAGGGCCTCGAATTAGCGGACCCTCATTTTCATGAGCCGTCAAAAATAGACCTCATCTTAGGAGCTGATGTTTATAGCCAGTTTATTCTTCCTGAGATTCGCATTGGTGAACCGACTGAACCCATCGCTCAACGCACCAGTTTAGGTTGGGTACTCTGGGAAAAAGTCAGCAATCAATCTTCATCCACGTTTTCATCTAATCTTGCCAAGATTAGTTGTCATCACTCGTCTTTGGAATTGGCGTCAATAGTCCAGCACTACTTCGAACAAGATCAAATACCACAGGATGATAATCTCACCTCAGAAGAGCAATGGTGTGAAATGTTCTTTAAGCAAACTCACCAGCGTCAACCAGAGGGAAACACAGGAAAAACAGCACCCAATAGTCAACGCATTCAACCAACCTACAAATACTTCGTGTGTGCTTCCTAATCATGCGGTTTTTAAGGAGGAAAGCACGTCGACAAAACTAAANATTTTGCGTGCTTTGGTGGATCAGGGTTCGGAATGCACTCTAATTTCTGAACCGGCAACTCAACGTCTTAGTCTCAAACGAACTCGAGCATTTGCTGACATTATCGGCCTTGGTCATAACGCTTCTAACCGATCACGATTCACGGTACAATTACATATCCGATCATGCATCGATCCTCAACACACCTTCACAATCGACCAAGCGTATGTTTTACCGTCTCTTACTGGTTTTATACCGTGGCAGCGCATAAACCCACAATCCTGGCGCCATTTATAGGGCCTCGAATTAGCGGACCCTCATTTTCATGAGCCGTCAAAAATAGACCTCATCTTAGGAGCTGATGTTTATAGCCAGTTTATTCTTCCTGAGATTCGCATTGGTGAACCGACTGAACCCATCGCTCAACGCACCAGTTTAGGTTGGGTACTCTGGGAAAAAGTCAGCAATCAATCTTCATCCACGTTTTCATCTAATCTTGCCAAGATTAGTTGTCATCACTCGTCTTTGGAATTGGCGTCAATAGTCCAGCACTACTTCGAACAAGATCAAATACCACAGGATGATAATCTCACCTCAGAAGAGCAATGGTGTGAAATGTTCTTTAAGCAAACTCACCAGCGTCAACCAGAGGGAAACACAGGAAAAACAGCACCCAATAGTCAACGCATTCAACCAACCTACAAATACTTCGTGTGTGCTTCCTAATCATGCGGTTTTTAAGGAGGAAAGCACGTCGACAAAACTAAAGATTGTCTTCGATGCCTCTTGCAAAACATCAAACGGGAGATCCCTAAATGATTTGCTCTGCGTGGGACCGCCTCTTCAAAATGAGTTGCCAGCGGTAATTCTCAATTGGCGAATGCATAAATTTGTGTTTACAGCGGACATACAAAAAATTTATCGCTGCATTAACATGCACCCTGAAGATGCACAATACCAAAGAATTTTATGGAGAGACCAGGATCGCGAGGTGCAAGAGTACTGTCTTACTACTATAACCTTCGGTACGGCATCAGCACCTTACACAGCCATTAGAGTCCTTCATCAACTCGCGGAGGATGAGCGATCGCGTTATCCTCTCGCTGAACATATTCTAAAATCGGAAAAATATGTAGATGACGTGCTTTCTGGCAACCATTCTATTCCCCTTGGCAATAGAATTACGCAATCAGGTAAACGTGGCTTTACAATTAGCAGGGATGAATTTAGAAAATGGAGTAGCAACGTTTCCGAGCTACTTGAAGATATCGATCCCAATCATCTTTCCAATACGGAGCTCATGAATTTCAATACCAAAATTTGCATTAAAACCCTTGTCATGATTTGGGATCCACGTCATGATATCTTCACATTTTGACTAAATCTTCCATTGGATAGCTCGCCCACAAAGAGAGGGGCACTATCTACAATCGCACGCTTATTTGACCCTTTGGGACTTATCACGCCTATTTGAGTGTGTGGTAAACTGATTCTAAAAACTATATGGAAAACGAAGGTAGCTACTGATCAGGCAACCAATTCCGTAGATTGGGATGACCCCCTACCCCAAGCTACACAGAAACAACTGCAGCTTTTTTACGCCGATTTGAAACAACTCGATATATTGTCTATACCTCGCTTGACAGGATTTCATCCAAATGAAATTACCCCGTTGCAGCTAAATACATTTTGTGACGGTTCGTCTAAAGCTTATGCGGCTGCAGTAAACCTTAGGTTACGATACTCAAATGGAAAGGTCTCTACAAATTTAGTTGTTGCAAAGGGTCGAGTGACACCGATCAAGCCACTTAGCATCCCCAGAGTGGAACTCTGCGGCGCAGTGTTGGCGGCACAACTTGGAAATTGGGTACACAAAAGGTTGCACAAAAATTTACACATTACAATACACTATTGGACTGATGCGGAAATAGTTCTAGATTGGATTCGAGGAGGACCAAGCAGATGGAAGGTATATGTCTCTAATCGGATTGCAAAAATTCTACAAACTAGCGATGTAGGTCAGTGGGGTTATGTAAACACGCTTGACAATCCAGCTGATTGTGAAACACGTGGAATCAGCGTTACACAACTTGCGAATTGCGATCTGTTGTGGAAGGGCCCATCGTGGTTGGCAAAGAACGAAAGCACTTGGCTTAAGTTCCGGCCAGTCAACACATTCAGTAACACAGACAGCGAAGAAATATCTCGTCCACCGCAACTCAACGTAGCTCGTGTCAATACAGACTCTATTATATATCGGTATTCTTCGTTAAGAAAGCTTCAACGGGTCATCGCATATGTAATGCGTTTCGCCAGAAATGCGCATAGTGTTAAACCTATGAACCGCGGGGTCAAGCAGTTAACGCTACAAGAGTTGAAACACAGTTTAACACTTGTCATCAAACTTGTTCATCAGGACGAATTTAGCCCGGAAATCAAGGATATATTGGCAAAGTGGTCCTTCATCCAGTCGGCTTCGCAGCCTTACCCCATGGCTGGACGCTGACTATTCTACGTATACGAGGATGGTTGTATCAAACTAAATTACCATTCGGACAAAAACATCCGATTATTTTACCCAAAGGCCATTTTGTCACTAATTTAATCATTAAACAAGCTCATTGTGTAACTCTCCATGGAGGAGTTCAACTGACCCTCACCCACCTGCGCCAACAATATTGGATCATAAATGGCAGAAGCGCCGTCCAACAAGTATTGAGGCACTGCATAAAATGTTTTCGAAATAATCCAGAGGTGGCACATCAATTAATGGGAGACTTACCATACCATCGAGTGAGCCCTCCAAACAAATAATTTCTTGCAACAGGCATTGACTACGTCGGTCCTATCGAACTCAACGCATCCAAATTCCGAAGCCACGCGTCTTACAAGGGATTTATCGCTATTCTTATATGTATGGCAACCAAGGCTATTCACCTTGAAGCCGTTACCGGGTTAACGACCGAACACTTTTACCTAGCATTGCGGCGTTTTCTCGGACATTGAGGGATCTGTAAGGATATTTATAGTGACTTCGGGACGAATTTTGTCGGAGCAAACAAGGTTCTTCTATTAATACCATGTTCTGACCGACATCGAAAACATGTTTTCGTTGGTAAAACTGGTTTTCGACCTAAAACTTGTGTTTTCGTCCTTGTAAAATCTGTCAAACGAAAACTAGTTTTCGCTGAAAACCACTTGAAAACTCACGTTCCACTCATTCCAATCTGTGTCTGCACTAGTTTTTTTCGATTATTTATCGAAGTGGAAGTCATATTTTATCATCTTTAATACGTTATTTCGGATTTATTGTTAATTGGCTGGCCAAAATAAAATAAACATGGAAGTGAAAGGTTGTTAATGAAAAGAAATTGAAGGAAAAGTATTTTGTTTTTGTGTAGCAAAACTGTAAACAAAGGATGAAAGAAATGTCAACGAAAACACCAACAGTCGGTGTGAACAGCCTTGAGCCCACAATCCCAAAACTCGTTTTCAAGGTGTTTTCGTTGTCGGTCAGAAAATGGTATAAACCAACATAAGTTCGCTGACGACGTCGAAAGGGAAAGCTTTCCCAAGCTTACAGCTCAAAATATCCAATGGCACTTTAATCCACCGCACTCACCAAATTTCGGTGGTATTTGGGAGGTCAACGTGAAGGCCATTAAATATCATTTAAGGCGCACGGTAAACAGCAAACTTACTTATGAAGAGCTATCCACAGTTCTCGTCCGCATAGAAGCGTGTCTAAACTCGAGACCTCTCTGTCCATTAACATCGGATCCAGAAGATTTAACGGTATTGACACCAGCAGATTTTATCACAGGNTTTTGGAGTGAATGAGAGTCTAATTTGCCGTAGACGATTTCAAAGTACGTGATATAAGGAACAATTAAACTTGTAATTAACTTTTTCTTAGTGGCTACCGGTACATAAGGTGAAGTTACTCTAAGACATCGTAGAGTAAAAAATATTTTACTCACAACTTCATTAACATGATCATCACACGCAAGTCTAGAGTTAATAACGAAACCCAAATTCCTGGCTTTGTCAACTAATTTAAGCTGGTTGGCACCAACGAAAAAAGTTGGGAATATCCGATGCCAAAAATTTATCTTTAGCGACAGGTATTACACAAGATTTTTGAGCATTGAGGCAAAGTAAATTCTCCCTAGACCATGCAAATATTGAGCTTAAGTCCTCGTTAAGTTGTAGACAAATATCCTGAATCGATCCAATTTTATTAGAAACATACAGCTGCACATCATCGGCATAGGCGTGTAAGCGCGCATGTGTGCAGGTGCTGAAAATGTACATTATGAAAATGCTAAACAAAAGGGGGCCCAATATGGATCCCTGAGGGACACCAGAGTATATATGCACGAGGTTAGAACAATTATTGCCGATTTTCACCTTTTGAAACCTGTCGCTCAAATAGCTCTCTATGAGTTTTACTGCAGTTTTGCTGAAGCTGAAATACTTAGCTAGTTTTTCACACAATAAATTGTGGTTTACAGAATCAAAAGCCTTAGAAAAATCAAGCAGACAAAGTAGTGTTAAATGACCTTGATCGAATGGCTGACGTATATCGTCTAAGACTTTAACAACAGCAGTAGAACATGAGTGACCAGCTCTGAAACCCCTCTGCAGAGGGTTTAGGAGTTTATTTTTATGAATGAAGTCAGATATTTTCTGCGCTAAAAGCATCTCAAAAACCTTAGAAAGTCCTGTTAATATACTTATGGGCCTGAATTCACAAATCAGAGAGGCACCAGGTTTTTTGGCTATTGGTGTGACATTTGCTACTTTCCACTTGGATGGAAAGCACGAAGTGGTTAAACAGTGATTGAGTATGTGTGTAAAGCAAGCGAGAATGTAAGGCAAAATTAATTTGACAAACTTTATCGGAAGCTCATCATTCCCCACAGCATTAGATTTAATACTGCATACACATCTGGCCACTATCTCCTCGCAAACGGAACCAAATTGAAATCTCGAGAGGGTGTGTTGGTCAGAAGACGAGAAGTGGTATTTGTTACAGACGTGTAATTAGTCAAGCAACTACTTGAAGCAAAAAAAATTATTGAGTTCATTGGGATCAAGTGATCAGGGTACTTCTGAGCTTGACTGCACGCCCAACCTTTTCAAATTTCCCCAGAGCTGTTTAGGAGCCAACGATACATTAAGCTTTGCGCAGAAGAAGTTCTTCTTAGCTAGCCGTACAGAAATAGTAGCCGAATTCCGGGCACGTTTGTAGAGGTTTCAATTGTCCTCTGTTGGCCTCCTTTTCCAGGTGTTGTAGGAAATATTGCGCTTTTTAATCGCTAATTTAACTTCTTTGGTAAACCATGGACAGGAGCGTGACTTAGAGATACACTGGCGAATAGGTACATGCTTATTAAAGAAATATAAGATATTTTGTACCAAAAAGTCTAGTTTTTCGTCAGCAGTTACTAGCTGCCAACAAAAATTCCAATGGAACCGGTTTAAATCCGAAAACAACGCATCAAATTTAATGGCCGTATAGTAACGGTAATAGAACTTCGTCTCTTCTTCAGCTTTGTTATTTAACTTAAAGTCGAACGAACAAAAAATCAAATCGTGGTCAGAGATGAAAGACATTTGGTCAAACAAACGCACAGAAGTAGATCTTGGAATTATGAAAATGTCAAGAGGACTAGGACGAACATTGAATGAAAATCTTGTAGGCATACAAGTATTGACAACAGACATACTAACTGATGCGAAAGAGTCTAAAAAATTCTTGGATAAAGAGTCAGGTAAAGGTAGATTAATGTTAAAATCGCCACATATAATATAGTGGTCATAGTCAAGAAAACGAGTAGTAAGGTCATCGAAAAAAGGCTACAATGAAATGTTCTTGCTAGGATTGTACACACAAGACACCAAAACTTTTGTGCTCGTATCTGAAATCACGGCAGTCATATATATTGAAATCCAGAAGATGGTACACGGTTTTTGGAACATATGGGCATCGGATGGGCTGTCCCATCTCCAGTCACGTCCAAAGTGGCGAAATGAAACACCTAATATTGCGGTTAACGAACTAGTAATAGTTAAAGATGAGCGATTTCTTCCAAATACCTGGCATTTAGGACGAGTCAGTGAGGCACATCCCGGCAAGGACAATCTCGTTCGAGTAGTCAGCGTCAAAACATCCCAGGGCATCTATAAGCGGTCAAGTTCAAACCTCTGCCGCCTGCCGATTCCTAATGGCTCTCATTCGTGTTAACATGCCAACATACACAGTACCGTATAGTGAGTTCGACTTTAAGGTCTTTTGAAGAAGTTTTACGTATAAGGATAGGGATAACACTCACGCCTCAGTATAATCATGCTAGATCTAGCATCAGGGGCGGCATGTACAAACGTGAGCCGTGTTCATCACTCACCGTGAGGATACCGGCTAATGTATGCAAATCGTTACGTGTGAACACCTCATTAATAAGCTAACGTCTCTATCCGGCAACACCACGATGATCAATATTTTTTTGGGATTACGATTACCTTGTAATCGATTGAACTTTGTACTTGAGTAGCGAGTTATAATTTATAGCTGTTCAATTGAATTTATGTTACTTTGCAAAAAATAAAGAACCTCGGAGCCTTGTGGCTCATCTGTCGAAGTTTAAAGTTTCGCACAAACCCTTTTAGACTCATGCAAATATGCCAGGGTATCCTTGAACCAGATTCAACTGAATCGGTCGGGAACGATGGAATTTCCAAAATTTTTTTTTTTGCCTGGTTGTTCCCGAGTAAGAATACGGGAAGTTCAAAATCGTGGCAAGTGCCGATTTCAAAAGCGGTAACTTTTTAGATTTTCAGGTAGGCTTTCGATAAGGTTCTAGATGATTGATTGTATATATTAAAAGGGGGGGGGGGGATTTTTTCCTTAAATTTAGTTGGAAGATAAAAATTATAAAACTTTGTTAAATTTGAATATTTAATAATCAATTAGCTTTTATAATATCCAATAAATGCGACATCGCATGTCTAGATACACATGCAAGTGTGGTAAGGTCATTTCCGTGCTAGTCAAAACAACCGCCCATCTGAGCTTAAAGCGACGCATTTGACTAAAACAATGAAAACTATTTTACGCATTCACTTGATTCGTACAACAGTAAAACAAAACAAATTCTGCCTTTAAAAAAGACATTCTTCACATACTACGAAAATACTTGGTATTTTTCAAAAACACTGAATAAGGATGTAGCGATAACGTTGGAAACTCGTTTAAATATGCCTTAAAAAAATTTAGGGTTACAGGAGGGCCCGTCCCATATTTAGTACCGGCCCGGACGATAAAACGAGTTTATATTATTAAATGAAAAAAAGTTAACTAATAAAAGAATACCAATATAGTAATAAGTTTTTATACTTAATTTTTTTGTAACTAGATAAAAGTTGGCCGTTATAAGTGGACCAAAAGTTGGCAGTTGTAGTAGACTACTACGAAATTCCCCAGAAGTTATACATGTATATGTTACCGGCCAAACCCGATCTTAGGACAAACTTGTTTTGACTAGGCAAAACTAGATCAGGCGCCACAGTATTTTTGAGCAGAGCACCTTTTTGCGTAAGCGGCCTTCGGCCGCTATTCAGAAAATAACCCTCATTAGTCCAACTCCAACTACGCAGTCCACAATATTGTTGCGTCCAACTTGATTTCGCGTTAGATGGATGTATCGGATCTAGACAGAACTAGTTTCGCCCAGGTAAAACTAGTTTGTCCTAAGATCGGGTTTTGGCGGTAAAATATCGAGCCCTAACCTCCAAAATAACGTAAGCGACATTTCTTTCAAAATCTTCTTTTTGATGCAGAAATGCATCTAGATGCTCTAGGAATATTTCTGCATCAAAACGAAAATTTTGAAAAAAATGTCGCTTACGTTATTTTGGCGGTTAGGGCTCGATATTTAAGAAAATACTCATATACAGCTTTATTTACGCTATAACTAAATGTGAAAAAGTCGGCTGAAATCCGAAAAAATTACAGTTTTTGAAATCGGCCCTTGCTACGATTTCAGACCTCACGTATTCTTACTTGGTAACGTCCCCCCAAATTAATCTAATTTGAAATTCCATCGTTCCAGACCAACTCAGTTGGATTTGGTTCAAGGACATCGTGATGCCTATTATAATTTTAGGGAAATGACACAAGAAATGGTTATTATTTTTTGTGGGGTGAACGTAATGGTAATCGAGGCTGCAATGAAATATGCACAGCACTTTATAAATACCCTGTAGCCAAATGTACTAGTTGTAAACTACCTCACAACTAGTATGAACCGCATGCCCAACTAGTCAGCCAACTATCCTTTTTCCATGCAATCAACTGGTATTTTTAACATGGAGATGTCCTACGAGATGGAAATTGTCAGATTTCGGCCAGAAATATACCAGTCTCATACTAGTTCAAAATAGACAGGAAAATACTAGTCCAATTATGGACCACAAACCACTACTTTGGAAGTCAAAAAATGAATTCATGAATATACAATACAAAACTTTTGATTAAGTACACCTTAGTATATTACACATTTTTATTTACCAGCCTTAGATTTGCCAATAATTATTAGTGTTAAATTTTTTTAAGTATTAATTAAAAGGAAAAATATATACATAAATATTTCTAACTTTCGAACATAAATTTAAATGCAATTTCGATTAAATAATATTAAAAGTAAAAGCCTTCGGGTGCAATAAATATGTACTATATTTTTATTTTTTTAATAATATTTAATATGGAAAAGAAAACATTTTAGTTAAAAATAAAACGAATACTTTAGTTAATTTTTGAGTGAACTAAAATAAAAATAAAAGTTTTCATTAAAATAAATTAAATTCATTAACTTTGCACATTTCCGTCATTTCTTTTTAAAATTTTTTAAAAGTAATAATTAGTGTTTAAAATTTGAGATTTGGATAAGAATAAAATAAATAAATAATTCAAGCAGTTATTAAATATTCTTAATTTTTGTTCATACTTTGGCGTGTTGATTGATTATTGAAATTAATCAAATAATTATATTAATCGCGTAATTAAAAAGTCAAAAATAATGGAAAATTATTAAAAATAACAAAATATTAATGTAATTAAAATTAACGAATTAATTAAAAAACAATTGTTTAAGTAATTAATTATTAATCATAAAAAAGATGCTAATATAGGTATTTAATCATTATTTAAACGGTTATCAAAAAAAAAACATGCGTTAATTAATAATCATTATGAATATTAATCATTATTTAACAGGTATGGTATAATTGGTGTCGGCCGCTGTGGTGTAGTGGTAAGCAGTGCGCGCTTCCACTCCACAGCACCTGGGTTCAAGCCCTGGTCAAAGCAACATCGCAAAAAAATATATAGAAAAAAGGGTTTTTCTTAATAGCGGTCGTCTCTTGGCAGGCAATGGCAAACCTCCGAGTGTATTTCTGCCATGAAAAACAGCTTCTCATAAAAATACAATCGCCGTTCGGAGTCGGCGTAAAACTGTAGGTCCCTCCGCTTTGTGTGACAACATCAAGGCGTACGCCACAAATCGGAGGAGAAGCTCGGCCAAACACTAACATATGTGTAAGCGCCAATATATTATTATTATTATGGTATAATTGCGATAACGTACTCGCTTTAACGATTTACAATATGCGAGTTGACTGTCAAATTGTGCGGACGTGTGTTTTAATCGCTCCGCCGAGAAATTATTAATAATTCACCTAACGCAAAGAAAAAAAAAACAGAACCAACACGAAAAGACAATACTAGGCATAAATAAGCTTTCTGCTTCTTTGCCTATAATTATAAACTACCTTTTCTGAATTTTCGCAATGCCGCGAGAAATTCAAATAAATTTGCCAACATACAATAAAATAAAAGCAGCTCCGGCCCCACCGCGCTTACCGAATAGTGAAACAAGCACCAAGTGCAGTGAAATAAACCTTGCCGTAACAGAAGCTCTCTCCAAATAGCTCTTAACCATACCAACACCCCACGCCATCAATCACTACACCAGGAGCCTTTTGTGCCAATGCGCAGCGAGTTCAATTCATGTCTACTATGCAAAATATGATTCAAACCTCATAAAGGCTCAAAACCAATTGTTGCAAATTTTAGTGAATAAAAAATAAATCAATTGAAAAATTTGCTTATGGAATGCTAACGGTGTAAACCAGCGTAGATTAGCACTCAGTCAATTTCTCACTGAATATAAAATAGATGTTATGCTACTGTCCGAGACACATTTAACAAATAAATATAGTTTCTCCATACCTGGATACAAATTCTATGCCACAAATCACCCAGATGGTAAAGCTCATGGAGGCACAGCGGTGCTGATTAGAAATCGCTTAAAGCACAATCGCTAAAAGCAACAGCCTGTCTGCAAGCAACCATATGCCATACAAAACCGCGACCGAGACTTGAATCTATCGCCTATTTAGTGCCCACCGCGATTTTTATTTTCTGAAAATCACTTTAAAGATTTCTTTGATAGTCTGGGTAATAGATTCCTGGCAGGAGGCGACTTCAACGCAAAGCATACGTACTGGGGATCACGCCTTATTAACCCAAAAGGGCAGCAGTTATACAATACCATTATAAACAGGCACAATAGACTAGAGTTCACATCTCCTGGTAAACCTACTTACTGGCCCACCGATATAAAGAAGATACCAGATCTAATAGACTTCGCAATTACAAGAAACATATACAGAAATAACATAACAGTAGAAACTCTACCTGAACTATCATCCGATCACTCGCCCATATTAATAAAACATCGAGATTGAGCCTCGTCTAACTTCAAATAACACCAACTAGCTTACTTCAGCCGCTGGCCTGGCAACACCAAATCAAGTCCAAGTACCACCTACGCATACATCAGTTACAAACACCGAAATAGAAAAACTTGTGTCAGAAAAGCGGCTCCTAAGAAGACAGTGGCAGAGCTATCGCTCACCAACCTCACAGCTACTGTATAAAGCTGCCGGTAGAAAACTGAAACAAGCACTCAAACGTGCAGAGGATCGCAGCTTGCAAGGGTACATTAAGAAACTTTCCCCGAATTCTACTGAAAGATACTCTCAATGANTATAATGATAATAATTAAATACGTAAAACGGATACATCATTTACCAAGCTGGCAACACTATTCCGATATTGACATATCGATCCCTGCAAAAAATCCCCCTTTTGGGAGAGTGGGCAACGTTGCAACGCAACAGCGGAATAAAACAATAACAAACTAAAATATTATAATCCAAAAAATAACAAAGAGCAAACAATTTGGGCTCGTAGTGAGCAGGAGAGAGACGAGTTTTTTTCACACCATTTAAAGAATGTGTTTCAGCCAAACTGCCCAAGGAACTACTTCAGGCTGCCACGGCAAACCAAAAATACAAATGAGCTATACACACCTAGCAAGACGAACTCTTTAGAAGTAAAAGCTAGAGTGAAGCAGCTTAATTCAAAGAAATCGCCGGGTGCTGATTTTATAACTCCGAAAATGCTAATAGAGCTACCGTATGTTGCACTAGCAATTCTTTCTGACCTTTTCAACGCTATCCTCAAATTCGGTTACTTTCCGAAATCATGGAAAAGGTCGATGATTATCATGATAGCCAAACCTGGAAAAGACGCAACACAGCCGTCCTCATACAGACCAATAATCTTACTGCCCTGTCTTTCCAAAGTATTCGAAAAAGTATCCTATCAAAGATATCTCCCTTTCTCCATGAACGAAATTTAATACCAGCACCAGTGTTGCCATTTTAGCCGTTTTCCGGCTAGATTTAGCCGGTTGCGATAGCAAACAGCCGGAGAAATTTCCATTTAGCCGGCAGCCGATTTGTTAGGCGTTTTGCAGCAAAAAATTAGCCGTTTTAGCCGATTTTGCTATTTGTCTTCTTTTCTTAAATTTCAAATATGTATATACATATGTTTCCATTTTTGACTAAGGGACTCAAAATCTGTTAGAAATGGCTACTAGCCTTATCGTGGAGAAAATTTTCATGTCAGGCAGGGTTGTATGAAATTGGGCCGATTTCGCTTATTTTTATTTTAAAGAAGAAGGGATTTTCTTCATAAAATGTTCGTTATAATTGTCATAATATTAAGTGTGAAGTTTTATTCGCAAACTTAGAAAATAAGAAATTGTTTCACTGTTAAGACACTTAAGATGCGTTTGTGTTTGGATATAGTGCCAACAAACAGAATAGATATTATATGTAGATATTGTCTTCGCAGATTGCGCATATTCAATTCTGCCTAAATTACAAAACATCATTTTTGCCCACTCCCAAATTTTTTCCGGCTCGAATTTGTAACTTCTCTCCAAGAAATAGTCTTTTACTCGTGATTTATTTAAATAAATCATGTAAAATTTAGTTGAAACATTTTAGCCGTTTTTAGTCGGTTTTATTTGCCGATTTAGGGGGTCGTCCAAACAGTTCTGGCAACACTGACCAGCACACGAATTTGGCTTCCGAGAAAAACATGGTACAATTGAACAAGTTAATCGAATTACAAATGAAATCAGAAGGGCATTTGAGCTCAGAGAGTACTGCTCTGCAATTTTTCTCGATGTGGCACAAGCATTCGACAAAGTGTGGCACGACGGTCTTATATATAAAATTAAAAAATTGTTGCCGCCGGAATTCCACAAAATATTTGAATCATACATAACTAACAGAAAATTTGCTGTAAAAGTATCTAATTTCACTTCAGAAGACATGTCGATAACGGTTGGCGTTCCTCAAGGTAGTGTACTTGGGCCTATGCTGCATATCATATACACTTCAGATATTCCAACTAGCAAGGATATACTCACATCCACCTTCGCTGATAATACCGCCTTAGTAAGTCGTAATAAATGTCCCAACAGAGCGTCAAAGTCAACGAACAGAAGTGTAAACATACAACATTTTCATTCAGACCGCAAGTATGCCCCCCAAACAAATTAAATAATGTCCATATTCCACAAGCCAATGAGGTGACATATAGGAATACACTTGGATAGGAGACTAATTTGGCGCAAACACATTGTGAAGACCCCAAGTTGAATTGTTAAATACATATATATA
>NW_016157439.1:125896-128640 GCF_001687245.7 Rhagoletis zephyria
TAGCATATCAGCTAAGAAAAGCTGGCCTAACCATCAACATACAGAAAAGAAAATTTTGTACTCGCGAGTTCAAGTACCTTGGGTATATTGTAGGTAATGGTAGCTTAAGTACGGACCCCGACAAAATTTCATCGGTCGTGAATTACCCAGCACCTGCAAACGTAAAACAGTTAAGAAGATTTTTAGGTATGGCAGGGTGGTATCGTAGGTTTGTGGACAATTTTGCTACCCTGACAACACCCCTCACGAATTTGTTAAGGAAAGGAAAGAAGTTCGAGTGGAAGGAAGACGCGCAACAGGCTTTTAACATGCTTAAGGAGAAACTATGTTCAGCTCCTGTGTTGACCAACCCAAACTACCAGAAGCCATTCATCATTCAATGCGACGCAAGTAAGCTCGGTGTTGGTGCGGTCCTGGCCCAAACTAATGAAGAGGGTATAGAAGTACCTGTAGCTTACTTTTCTCAAAAACTAAATGCTGCCCAAAGTAACTACAGCGTTACTGAGTTAGAATGTTTAGCGGCTATATTAAGCCTGAAGAAATTCAGGGCGTACGTCGAAGGGCAGGACTTCACAATTGTAACTGACCACGCCAGTTTACAATGGCTTATGCGCCAAACCGACTTATCAGGCCGCTTGACCCGATAGTCTCTAAAGCTACAGGGTTTCCGCTTCAAAATTGAACATAGGAAAGGATCCCAAAACGTGGTTCCTGATTGCCTTTCGCGCCAAAACTTCGAAGATTTTGTTGAGGTAAACGAGGTTCATGAAGTAGAAATTCGTCCGATTATAGATTTACAGTCGCCAGAATTCGAGTCCGATGATTACGTCAAGCTGAGAAACTATGTACAGAATAACCAGTCGCGTTTACCTGATATCCGTATTGTTGAGAAACACGTGTATAAACGCACAGAATTTCCTGATGGCAACATAGAACGCGAAGCATTTAATTGGAAACTTTGGGTTCCGAAAGCGCTCGTCGAAGACGTTATTAAAAACGCCCACTGCCCTCCAAACAAGTGTCATGGAGGAGTAGCGAAAACTCTAGAGCGGCTGGGTACCAATTTTTTCTGGCCAAACATCACAATTGATGTTAAAAACTTCGTGTCAAAATGTGACGTGTGTAAACAAAGCAAAGCTCCAAACACAAACCTTCGCCCTCCCATGACATCGGAATATGCTGTCCAGCGTCCATTCCAAAAACTTTACGTAGATTTGCTTGGGCCTTATCCAAGATCAAAGCAAGGCCATATAGGTCTTTTAATCGTGTTAGACCACCTGACGAAGTTTGTATTGTTGAAGCCAATAAAAAAGTTTACAAGCGCACCGATTTGCCAGTATTTTGAGGAACATGTGTTTAGCACCTTTGGAACGCCAGAAATCGTTATGAGCGATAACGGAAAACAGTTTAAGTCTACACAGTTTGAAAATTTATTAGCGGATCGTGGCGTTAGACACATATATACCGCGCTTTACAGTCCGCAAGCGAACGCCAGCGAACGCGTCAATCGTTCAATTCTGCAAGGAATTAGAGCTTACCTCAAAACGGACCAAACCTTGTGGGACAAAAACCTTCCCAACATTGCGGAAGCTCTCCGCAGTTCGTTCCACCAAACAATCAATTGTACTCCGTATTTCGCGCTATTCGGTCAACAGATGATGGCACATGGAAAGGACTACCAACTCTTGCGGCAGATACAAAGTTTCGATGAGCACGTCCAGACAGAGTGGACAATCTGCAGTGTGTTAGAAGTGCTATTATGAGAAGTATCTCAAAAGCTTTCGAGACATCTGCGAAGCGCTACAATCTTCGCAGCTCGGCAAATACTTTTTCAGTAGGTGATACAGTCTTCAGAAGGAACTTTGTGTTGAGTGACGCTTCAAAAAAATTTTGCTCTAAATTTGCACCTAAATTTGTGAAGGCTAAAGTTATCGCTACCAAAGGTAATTGCATGTACGAGTTAGAAGACGAACTCACTAAACACCGCGGAATGTATCACCGAAAAGACATACAGCAGAGCCACTGTTAAAGGAACACTTCACCAACAATCTAGGTGGGGGGGTGTGTACGGTTGCACGTACAGGGCGAATGGACTNGACTTTTTCAGTAGGTGATAAAGTCTTCAGAAGGAACTTTGTGTTGAGTGACGCTTCGAAAAATGTTTGCTCTAAATTTGTGAAGGCTAAAGTTATCGCTACCAAAGGTAATTGCATGTACGAGTTAGAAGACGAACTCACTAAACACCGCGGAATGTATCACCGAAAAGACATACAGCAGAGCCACTGTTAAAGGAACACTTCACCAACAATCTAGGTGGGGGGGTGTGTACGGTTGCACGTACAGGGCGAATGGACTGAAAAAAAATATAAACCCTTATAAGTTTGCTTTCGGGAGGTTGGTAGGTTTGGTTTCGAGTTGTATTCCTTCATTCATATATAGTAAATCTTTAGTATTTCGGACCTATCTTCCAGTCATATAACAGTTATATGAATTGTTTTANGCATACAGGAGAGCCACTGTTAGAGGAACACTTCACCAACAATCTAGGTGGGGGGTGTGTACGGTTGCACGTACAGGCACGAATGGACTGAAAAAAAAAGAAACCCTTATAAGTTTGCTTTCTAGAGGTTGGTAGGTTTGGTTTCGAGTTGTATTCCTTCATCCATATATAGTAAATCTTTAGTATTTCGGACCTATCTTCCAGTCATATAACAGTTATATGAATTGTTTTATTTAATTATATT